>NW_026068020.1:3996022-4048833 GCF_014885135.2 Alexandromys fortis
CAGGGCTAGTCCTCCAACACCACGGCAAAGGAAGAAGGCTGTCTGTCCTCATCCAGTCCTCTTTCATGTGATCCTTCTCTGTAAAGATAAGAAGGTTCTTCACAGCAGCATCTGATCCCATGGAGATGGCAATGCATCTGAATGAGAAAACAATTTATAGGAATTCTTCCCCCTCCTCTTTCCTTCCTCTTTCCCTTTCCTGATGTTTCTCATCTCAGTTCTGATTTAATTTTTTCATCTTCAGTTACTTTTTCCAGGGCTTGAGAGTATCATGGAGGTAGAAGAGACACCTGGAACTCACAAAAACAGCACTTTGTCCCCATATCTATAGTAGCTGCTGCATCCTGGACCTTGTGGTCCCTTCCCTTGGATGCTAAGCATCACAAGGAAGGCTGGGAGTGCATCTGCTGTTGGCACCTGTCCCGGCAAACTGCAGCACACTCTTCTGCTCTCATAAGCATCACACATCTGGAGACAGACTGGGGGTCCTGGATGCCAGCGCCCTGGGACGACTATATCACATCTTAGTCTTACCCCTGTTGCCCAGTATTTCAGCTTAGTTAGAATCTGAACTTGCTTCTTCCTATTCTTGTGAAGAAACGACCATCTTGGTTTATACAGCTCTTCCACTGGCTGGGTGTCCTTAACTAGCTAACGTAGGCTCCAGTTGCAGGGCCTCCTCCCTGCACTCATAAGAGCTCTGCAGTCAGAACCCTTTGAGAACCCAGAAGACCATATGGAATCTCTCTCCAGGAAAACAAACACACAAAATTGAATTTCCATTCCATCCCAGAGGTCAGAGAACTACTATAAGAAGAAGTCTACTTATAAGCCACCAAGGGCTAGATCTCCTCAGTATGCCCTGGGATAATGATGTGTGTTGAGCTCCCTGAAGGGCTGGTTAAAACTTGCCTGCTCTCAACCCCACATTAAAGCAAAATCATTCGGGGCAGATGACAAAAACCTCCATGTTTAATAAGCATCGTGGGTGGTCTAAATTCACAGTGAACATTGAGAAGGTTGTTAGGGACCCCTCTTTTCCCGATCTTTGGACTAAACTCATGACTTCTAAAACTGTTCAGATGACTTGGCTCTCAGCTGATGTTCAGTACCTCTACTAGCTCACCAGTCAAACTAGTCTTGTCCTGCCTTCAGTGGGCTGGAGTTATAGGCAGAGGACTTAGACCACATGCCATCTTGTCTTTGACAATTTCTCTGGTGTGTGCTGGGTATCAGTTATTTTCTGTGAGGTTTCTGATTTTGGAAAGTGGCCTGCCATTTGGTCCATTTTCTTCGCTCATTTGAGAGTGTAAAACTTCCAAGATCTCAGTGAAGTATTGCCCCCAACATCAGACCTTCTCTTGACCAACTGTCTTGAGTCTGTCCCAGTGTCTCTTCCCTGTATCTATATTCTTGCCCACCTGTTGACATCCTCTGGTTTCACTAGATCATCACTTCCTTAATTGTATATCACATAGCCTCTCCTTTATCCCGTTGCTAGAATACTTCTCTCTCTCTCTCTCTCTCTCTCTCTCTCTCTCTCTCTCTCTCTCTCTCTCCAGAAAAAAAATTGCAATCTGTTAGATGGGAAAGAAACAGATTGGATTCAAGAAGTCTTGCAAAGCAGTGTGTTAGGAAGGGATGCTCTGAGACCTTTGGGATAATAGTAATCGCACTAGCGAACATCTATTGAGTGCCTGGGCTGGGCTTGGCGTGCTTCTGACTTCTCTACGTGGATTTGTTTATTTATGACTGTATGAAGTGACTTTGTGGAGATACCAGTCAGACAGTTTTGGAAGCTGAAGCACAGAGATGTTAAATAGCCCTGTCCTCCCGCGCAATACACACCATATCCTAGCTGCAAATAGGAGGTGTCAACCTACAGTCCCCGAGTTACTCACTAGCTCTTCTAAGGACGCTCAGTAGCCTACCACCGCCTATTTCCCATGGCTAGTGCTTCCTTCCGATTCAGTTCTTTGAGCACCCACGGAACGGAACGCTGGCATAGCCCTGGACTTTTTATAGAGGAGGAAAAAATAAGGCTGGGAGCAGTTAGGCAAGTGTCCATAATTGCAGAGCCAACAGGCAGAAAATCCAAGACTACCACTCAGGTCCATCTGACTCCAAAGCCTTGGCTCTCGAGCACCCTGTGATTGGCTCACACATGTGTGCCCATATGTGCCCTTGTGTGTGTATGTTTGTCCCCGTGCTGTCTCTACATGAATGTTCAGAATTACACAACACTATTGCTAGTGCTATTGCTTACTGCCAGTCACAGCATCCGAATCCCTGGGAGTCATTCACCATGCAGAGTGCTGACTGCAAAGGTTTAAGCTCCATGCCATTAATAGAAAGAGAGAAAAAAATCCAGATAGTGTCATTTCTGCCAACGTTCAGGTTCATTTTGTGATGGGATTGTAGTTCTGGGGCAGTGTAACGGTTATCCTTGACTGTCAACTTGATGGGTTTTTGGATCACCATGGAAACAGACCTCTGGGCATGTCTGGAAGGGAATTCAAAAGTTGAGTTAATTGGGGTGAGAAGATGCACTCCAAATGTGGGTGGCAGCCCCCTTTGGGGTGGAGTCCTGGACCGAATGAGAAGGAGAAAGCTGTGAGTACCAGCATTCCTTCCTCCCTGCTTTCTGGCTGCAGATGCCATGTGGCCAGGGGCCCCAGACGCCTCCTGCCGTACCTTCCCCACCGTGATGCGCCACACCCTCATGGTGCAATCATTGCAAACCCTTCCTCCCTTTGTTGTGCGGTGGCTTGAGTGAGGACTAGCCTCCATGGTCTCAAGCATTTGAACACTTGGTCTCCAGCTGGCGGTGCTACTTGGGAAGTCTTAGGTGGCACAGTCTTGCCGGAGGAAGTACGTCACTAAGGGTGGACCTGGAGACTAAAAGCCTTGCCTCGCTTTCAGCTCACCCTCTCTACTCTGTGCTTACAGTTCAAGGCGCAAGGGTACATTCTTCTGTTCCTGCCACCGTGCCTGCCACTTGCTGCCATGCCCCTGCCCTGCACGGTGGACTGTTACCCTCCAGAGCCATAAGCCGAAATAACCTCTCTCTTCCTTGAGTCGTCTTTGGCCAGAGTGTTTCATTACAGCCACAGCCAAGTAACTGATACATGGTGCTTTGGTCGGGAATTTGTCACAAGAGGAGTAATTAATGCAACCGGTACCCCGAGGGCAGCACACTTTTCTGTTATTTTAAAATAGCACGGATTCTAACATCATCTCGTAAATTGTTACTGTTAAAGTCATCTTGGGAATTTTTTAAAGTTCTGTTTTAATGATAATAGCTATAAATTGCAACAACTTTTAGTGTGTTCTTTTTAGTATGGAATCAAATGAAAACATCGTTGTGCATGAAATAGCCTCTTCAATGGCTCAAGGCAGCTCTGGGGGTAGCCTGACACCCTACATCTCCCCTGACCAGCTCCCACCTAGAGCATATACAGAGTAACTTGATTCTCCTAAGAGAATGGTCACTGAGCCCAGTTAAATAGGGCAAATCAAGATGTGTGGACAGGCAGGTTTCAGGAGCTCTCCTCAGAGCAAATATGGAGCTGGGGAGCTTTGCAAGAGTTCGGGTCCCTCAAAGTCCCTGAGGCTTCTACCAAAAGACAGCTGCACTGGGGATCCTAAGACTACCCCCAGCCCAAAACCTCCCCCACAAGGCCTCCTGGGATTCAGCACACACAGAACTCATAGCAAAGGGGTGAAAACAGGGGCTGGAGAGATGGTTTGGCAGTTAAGAGTACTTTCTGTCTTTACAAAGGACCCAGGTTCAATTCCCAGCCTTCATATGGCGGCTCATAACTTCCTGTAAGTCCAGTTCCGGGGGGAGCAGACACTTTCTATCCTTTGTCAGTTCTGCATGCCTCCTGTTACACACAGGCCACAGCCCATCATATATACACCACAAACCAGAGATCACACGCGGCTGTACACAAGACTATGCATACACCACCTATTAAATATGCACTGTTAAATACCACACTGTTCCCAACATCCTAGCACACACACACACACCAACACACCACACCATACTACTGACCACATATTTCACACTGCAGCTATATCGCCTAGCACATGCACAGCATACATGCATAGCATCTACTACATGCATAAACATACATGCATACGTGCATAGCATCTACTACATGCATAAACAATACCATGATATACCACCTTCCACACACACCACCACTGCCTATTACACACAGCGTCTCCACCATCCACAGCACGCTGCCCATACCATCTAAACACATCCCACACTACACACGTGTCATAGGCACTGCGTAGTCTATGTGCACACACACACCCCTGTCACACAAATGTAGAACACCCTCCTCTCTCACAGAGGTACTACATCCCACTGTACCCCCACACTCACACCACCTGAGCATAACAAAAACGGAAAACATCATTCAGTTTGTGGAGAACTGACTTTGGGTTGGTAAGTAAGAGGACTGCTCTAACAAAATATTAACCTTTCTGGTCATGCAACAACACTGAAGAACTTTCACAAGCATCTGGTTTTGTCCAACAAAGAAAGGACCTGAATACGCACTTCTTCCATGTATGTCATAGTTTGCTTTCTGTGGCTGTGATAAACACCAGGACGAGAAACAGCCTGGGGAAGAAAGGGTTTATTTGGCTTATACTTGCACGTCACAATCCATCATCTAAGGAAGTCAGTGTAGGAACTCAAGGCAGAAATCCAGAGGCAGGAACTGAAGCAGAGGCCATGGAGGAGTGCTGCTTACTGGCTTGCTCCTCATGGCTTGCTCAGCCTGCTTTCTTATACCATGCAAGACCGCCTGCCTAGGGAATGGCACCGCTCACAGTGAGCTGGAGCCTCTCACGTGGAATCATTAATCAAGAAAACGCCCTGCACACTTACCTTGGTGAATACAAGATGAAGAACATATGAGTTTTCCCCATGCATTTACCTGGAGGGGCCTTCAGTGTACTCAGAGGTACAGCTGCAACCATCTCTCATCACTGCCTAGAACACTGCACATTTCCTTTTGCTCTTGGGTCCCCTGGCTCACTTTTAATATGGATCTGATTAACCTTATAGATATGTTATTCAAAATAAGGCTTTGAGATATAAAGTGCTAAATTATCTCTAACACCATAACTGAGCTATGTTATTAACTGGCCCGCAAATCGTCACTGAATTAATGAGGCTATTATTGTTGTTGTCACCATTTTCCTTTGATTTGGGAAATCTTCATGACAGCATTTTAAGGGAGGGGTAAGAGTTCAAGAATATGGATATGTGTTTTTAATCCCTCGTTTGATGTTGGGGTGCAGAGATACTTACGGGTCTAAGGGGAAAGTTTCCGCTAGCCTCAAGTGGAATCCTCTCCTTGATGCATTCAGAGCATACCTGTGCTGTGCCCCAGTAGCTTGAGCAGCCCCAGATGTTCTGTCCAGAGCCTTCTTGAGCAAAACTCTTTGTCCCCTTGTGTGGGTTCATCACACACACATACACACACACACACACACACACCCAGACACAGACTCACAGGTGCACAGACATCCAATGACACACAGACACACACACACACATCATGAGGAGACCATAACACTTTCAGATGATTTGAATTAGACAACAGACACCATAATGCTGAGAACCTTTTACTCAAATGTCTGCTTAGCTGTCATTTCCTTCACTGGAGTTTTCTCTGCTGACTTTTGCCTCAACCCCTCCTCCACGTCTCCATCAAGGCTTGCTTTGGCCACGAGCTCACCCCACTCAGCTGTAGTTTCTATGGCTGGCTGCATCTGTGGCTAGCCTGTAAGCTCCGGAGAAGCCTTCCTGGTTTAATATGCCTTCACCTGACAGTTGTCTTGGGTGAGTATTGAATGATTTCCCCAAAGGATGCACTTTTTTTTGAAATGACATTTATTCATTTTCTGCACTTCACCTGAATGCTTTCTTGTGTTGCAAGCATGAGCCAGCCTATGATGCCCCTGGCAGTTCCAATTTTTGTTTTTCTTTACTTGGGCCCGGAAGTGGAAAGAATGGCTTAGTAACAACTCACAGGCTAGGTTGGCAATGTCAGCTTTGATAAGACAAAGAAGGCGAGGGGATACTCCTTTGTGTGGCTGGGATCATTGAAGAACTACTGTGACCATGAGAGAGGACACATAGGTCAGAAGGGTCAGATTAGAGCAAGGATACAGAGATCCACTGGGTGGCCTAACCCAAAGCAGCAAGAAAACCCATCCTTAGCCGGGCAGTTGTGGCGCACGCCTTTAATCCCAGCACTCAGGAGGCAGAGGCAAGTGGATCTCTGTGAGTTTGAGGCCAGCCTGGTCTATAAAAGCTAGTTCCAGGACAGGCTCCAAAGCTACAGAGAAACCCTGTCTCAAACAAACAAACAAACAAACAAACAAAACTGAAAAAAAAAAGAAAATAAAAGAAAGAAAGAGAAAAAGAAACAGGGAAGAGACATACAAAAGGAAGAGAAAAGCAAACAGGAGTTAAGACGTGATTGTGTGTGTATTTGTATTGTTTGTTTTATGAGACAGAGATGTGTGCATCTCTGGATCACCTGAAGCTCACAGAAATCCTGTATCTGCTCTATTAATACTATGACTTAAGGCAAAATATGTGTGTATAATATTAAAGACTTATATAATATTACATTAAAGATTTGTTTTCACTATATTGTCTCATTACAGATGGTTGTGAGCCACCATGTGGTTGCTGGGAATTGAACTCAGGACCTTTGGAAGAGCAGGCAATGCTCTTAAACTCTGAGCCATCTCTCCAGCCCCCCAAAGCCTTGCTAGCTCAGTCAGTAGAGCATGAGACTCTTAATCTCAGGGTCGTGGGTTCAAGCCCCACATTGGGTGCCAAAATGTATCGGTGTAAATGAATTCAGACAGATTGTAATAATATATACAGCTTTAATGGGGAAATAGACTTACAGGACCACAGGTTCCCGCCAAGAACAGGGAAGCAGAGAGAGCTCACTTGCCAGATTTATAAGTAAACATTTGCCCGAGGCAAACACGCCCCCTAAGGGGCTGGACTTATCCCTACATCATTGAATATTTCTTTTTCTTATTTATATGTGTCTGTGTGTGTGTGCCACATGCTGCTGTTTGTGGAGGCCAGAGGGGAGCATCAGGTCCCCTGCAGCTGGAGTTACAGAAGACTGTGTTGCTGCTGCCTGAACTCAGGTCCCCTGGAAGAAAAACAAGTGTTCTTAACCACTGAGCCTCTTTTTCACTGAGAAGGAAAAAGGAAAATGGTTCATTTTCAGAAAGTGTAATTACTTAACTCCACAGCCAGATAGTCAATTCAGGATAGAAGAAAGGTCGCATCTGGGAGAGACACAGTCCACGGCACACACATTTTCCTCCAATGGTACTCTGAGAATCTTTGGATATTTTTAGTTTCAAGCATTGGTGATGACAATGGAGGTTTCTAGATGAAGAAAAGTACATAAATGTTTCTATGTGTAGATCTAGTGTAAGTCACACCTGCTGACAAAGCTCTTTGGTTTAGGAGCCCTGGGGGTGACATGGGTAATGAGTTCACCGAAGCGATTATGGAGGGTGCGAAGTCAATTTGGCATGAGAAAATAAAATCAATACCAGGCACAATGGCATGCCTGATCACTTTCCCATACTCGGCGGCTCCCTGAATGGCAGTGGCATAGTCTACATGTTTCAATTCATCACACGGTATCAGTAAAAAGTTATTTAAAATTCAACACACTCTAGAAGGATTTCTCAGGAAGGTATCATGTCAACCCATGGCGCGGAGGCTGGAGGAGAGAAGGGTGTTGGCAGTTATTGTGTGCGATTAGCGAAAGGGAGGAACTTCCATCCGGGGCTGATGTGGGGTGGATGCGTCTAGCATCCAGCCATGCCTTCATCCGTGACCCCTTCTGAGAACTGCAACCGTTCCTGGTTCACTCATTGTGCAAACCAAAGAGCAGCTTGTGAACCTCGAGGCTCCGCCCACCTCATGGGCTAGCCAACCTCACATTGTTGGTCTTTCGAAATGAAAGGTGTCTTTACACCGGAAACCCATGTAGGTATCCATGAGCCCCCACACCAGTCTTCTTCTCCTTCCTAGCTCTTCAAAGATGGCTGTGCTCAGCTTGGCCCAGACGAATACAGAATTGGTGTGCAAACCTGCTGTGAACTCAGCTCTCTACTCCCCCCAAAAATCTCAGAGAGGAAACTCCTTTCCAGTACTTCCCATGCCATAGGGTGTTAATGATATGTAGATTAAATGTCATTATGAAAGACAATTTGCATCCGCTCACAGCAGAGAGAATAATTTAAAATTTCAAAGTAATAGCGCAGAACACTCCGGTCTCCCAGGTACGTTTTCATCCATATCTCTGAATTGAGCCTGTGGAGTCATTCAGAAAACCTGAGAAGAACCTAGAACACTGGCAATATCCTCCCACCCCCACCCCCTGCCCACGAAAGGTCAAAGTGTTCAGAAGTGCTAAACTCCTGATGCCCTTCACCTCAAAGGGAAAGACCTAGAAACCTTAGCTTCACCTTCAACCTTGTCAGCCTGACCTTGAGACAACAGATGTACATCTCTGAAGGGAAATGATGCTTTCCATAAATTGGCCCGGAAACCCCTCTCCAGGCTGAGTCTCCGTCACGCTTGAAGGCTACTTTTGTCTATCTTGTGAAGCTCAGTGCAATTGCTTATTTGTGGATATTTGACATTTGCCTGCATGGGAATTCACTCTCTGCATGACTGCTGTATTTATTTTCCCTCTTTCTAGAAGGCAATCCCCAATGCCAGGCTTTGAAGTCTGCATATCTGTGTATTCTTTTCTCCTTATGTATGTGTTTATTAACTGCATGGCGATTTCTTGAGTTCTTCCTTTTTTTCCCTTTTGCAAAATAATATTTTCAGACAAAAACTGAAACAGTACAAAAGGTTCACAGTGAAATACATTGTCCTTCCCATTGTCCACATTCTCTGTGCCACTGACCAGAGTTAAATATCACAATTGTTTCTTGGGTATCTTTTTTTGCAAAACTCCCAATGGACATCACATATCAGTATCTGTCTCACTGTTGGATAAGACTTCCTAGGAAGGCACAGCACAAATGTCTATGCAATCCAACTAGAGAACCGAGGGCAGATCAAAATAAGGATATCATCGAAGTCCAATTCGTGAGCCAGTGAGTGTACAGGTAGCAATGGGAGAAAGCCATTGCTCTCTCTGTTAGTGTTACTTACAGGGTTGGGGGTGCAGGGTTACTAACAGGAGCATGGAAACCGCAAGACCAAAAGCTTACCCCAGTTTGGATGATGCCTCCTGACTTAAACCTAAGCTCATTTCTCTGTTTTGGAGGCTCTTTATTTTGTATTTTCCTCCTTGCTCATTAGGAGTTGACAAGCTGCAAGTTTGTTTTCCAGAGTTACTGTCTCCAGTCTGAGCCAGAGCATCCAAAATGGACCAAATTGGGTTCACCTCGGCACAGTAGCCGGAGGTAGACAGGACCACCTCCTTGGAGAATTGACTCAGGAGGAAAGGGAGCAGAAGTCTGGCTTGCTGTCAGCAGAGCTAAGGGGCAATGGTGCTGACAGAGATTGCAGCCCCAGAGAGGAAGAGTGAGGTGTGCATCTGAGGTTCCTATTACAAGGTGATCTAGGCTTCGGAAGGGCCTTTTGGTCACAGTGTCTGGCAGGTCTGAGATATCAAGTGACGATTTCAGTAGTCACAGCAGGGAAAGCCTACTAGCTTCTCCTTTTCTCAGAATTTATCTTTTCCCTCAGGGAAATCTGACTTCCAGTTTCCTGGCCCTATTTTAGCTTGGCCAGACAACCCTATACTGCCTACTAAATCCATCCCTTGGCTTCCTCTGTGAGGGGCTCTAGAGAGGTGTAAGGGTCTTGCTCTCTCTGTTAGTGTTCTATTGTTGCCATAAGTACTTGACAAACAATTTGGAAGGAAGAAAGGTCTGTGTTGGTTCCCAGTTTCAGAGGCCTCGACTCGTGGCTGCTTGGCCCCCATCACTGCTTAGTGTTTTGTGAGACTGAACATCATTGCGGGGAGGGCCTGGTGGAGCACGGCTGCTCACCTCACGGTGTCTGGGAAGTAGAGAGGGGCAGGGGAGGAAGGGGCCTTCTTCCATCGCTACCTGCAGCTCTTAAATAGATACCACTTCCTTGAGTTTCTCAACAGCTCCCAAAGATGATGAGCAAGGTTTTGGGGGCATATTTCAGACCCAGAGCAGAACACTCCCTAAAGATAAATGATTTCATGTCTGAAGGACACAAGAACTCTTGACAAATGTCACCTGCAAGGAGTGATGCCTTGTTGGGAGATGGAGACTTCTTTTCCATTGACCAGGCTCTTGAACCCTTTAAAACCTGTACTGTGTACATGTCACAACCCATCAAAAATGTCCCCAAATAAGTCACTCCTTCATTCATTGGATCTGTTGAATATCAGTTTCCCTAGAGAGGAAAGTTTACTCCGTTGTGAGCAATTAATGAACTCTACATTCTTTAAGAATAATATCTTTGACTAGAAAGAAAATTCCAGAAGCAAAAAAGAGGAACCTGAAAAGTGGGAGCTAAGACCTCCTCCCCACTCCATGCACACACTTTATTTTTTTTTACTTTTGTTGTAAATATCTTTTTATCTTATCTCCATACTTCTTTGTGGGTTGTTTCTTTCCTGTTTGCTCTGCTGTTACCTAGCAACCATGGGCCCAAAGAGTCAGCTTGCTGCTCATCTGGGCCATGGTGGAGGTTGATGTTTTGATTTTGAGAACTAAATTCCTCCACTTAGCATGGACTGGGCATGTTGCTTCCATGGAACTCGGCACGGACACCTTCCTCTGTCTTTCTCTAGAATGCCGTGGTGAGAAGCACATGGAAGGGAGTAACTGAACCTGGAGATCTTAGCCAGGCTCACTTCTCTGCCCCTGAACACAAACAGAAGGCTGCTCCCAGGAATTCAGCTATCCCGCCATCCCGCAGGTGGCACTGAGCACCAGCAATGGAAGGCTCCAATTCACTTCCATATTCAGGTTGATTCCATGAACTGCCTCCTCCCTATCCCCAGACAGAGTGGAGAAAGGTGGTTCTAATGCATATGCAAGAGCAGAACTGCACACTGCACTCCTCAAAGGTTTGATCCAGGCAGGTGTGTTCAACTGAAGAAAGGGTATTCCGGGCTATTGAAAACCACTCACTGTCTTCGCTTCAAGAGCCCATCTGCGTCTTGTGTCAGAGGGTGCCAGAGAGATGGGAAAGACACTAAACCTATGCAAGATCTGATGCTGCCTTGACAAGCAGAGGGAGAATCAGTTACATAGATTTCTGTGTTCAGCATTCTATGATGAGATCTCTGTGTTCAATACTCCACCCTGAGGTCTTTGGATCTTTTCTTCTCTTCTCCTGATATGGGCATCAAACCCAAAGCTTTGCCCATAGTAGGTGAGCACTGGAATACTGAGTTACAGCCCGACCCTTGTTTTGTTGAGACAAGCTCTTTTTATGGGGCCGTGGCTAGCCTTGAACTCACAATTCTCCTCTCTCTGCCTCCCAAGTGCTAGGGTTATAGGCAGGTGTCACCACCCCCAACGTCTGGCTTTTGACAGTAAGAAACTCTGAGCATTAGACAGACTAATACTGAGAGGTGAGAGGAAGGGCATGTGCAGAAACAAGACTTGGGGACACTGTCATTCTGTGGGCTGGTGGCCAAGAATACAGGTCACAGCTGATGATCTGAGACACAGAAGACACATGTGTCAAGGTCCTATGTGTGTTACGACTTGGAACTGTGGGCATCTCTACCATCTTGGCCTTGAGTCAGTTCTGCATCTTAGGAGTATCCTGCGAAGAAGGAGGGACAGTCACTAAGCCAATTTGTTTCTCAGGGATGAATTTTGTAGGTGGATTGTCCCTTGAAAAGACAGAGTAAGAAAGGAGCCATCAACCCTTTGTGTTTTTTTTTTTTTCTATTGGTCACCAATGGCTTTGGGCAAGTAGTTGGGGGATGGAGGACAGGAACAAGCGAGCAAAAGGTATTTTCAGTGATGGATGGGGACACATATTAGGTTACATGATTCCAGTAACTCATAAGAAGGAAATAATAATCTCAAGTGGCCATGGCTCCCCTGCCAAGCAGCAATGAGCCAAAGCCCTCTATTCAGACATCTGGGCCACGTCCACCTGAGGATGGCTACACACAAAGCCGGCTGTTGTATCCAGAGGAAGAGCCATCCTGAATGACCACACATGAGACCTGGGGAGGGCTGGCAGCAGCTAGGAGAACTGGAAGACCTTCACAGAGCACAATTGTTCTGTCCCTCCTGGGTCCAGCTAAGAGGGGTTTAATTAAATGAAAATTAAAGCCATCTCAGTTCACCTCGGGAGGAGGGCGGGGCCAGCCAAGTTTTCATCAGATACTCCTCAGTGCGCGGTGTAGCTCCTTAATCACTGGGTATCTGTTATTACTTGTTTTTATATTTTTCCTCTGTCCTTATCAGAGTAGGAATTTAATTAAGGTGACGGCATTATTAAACAAAATAGGAATACCTCTTGCACACTAAGCCTTCCATCTTTCCATTCAAAGGATGTGGCTCCCTTAAGAACCCCATCATCTCAGCAGCCCCCCCCCCCGAGTCCTGACTTCTCAAAGTTAGGGTCTTGAAGTCCTTATCTCAGTCCACTTAATAGATAATACTCTGTGCTCAGAAGAAGGTTTTGTGGTTTTGTCTATTTTTTTTTTTTATTTTTGTGGTGTGTTTTTTTTTTGTCTTTTTTTTTTTATCTTACTTAAGTTTGAAAGTCAGGTGTGGTGGCGCACACATATAATCCTGGAACTCTAGAGGCTAAGGCAGGCATACAGCTAGCCTTAGAAACATAAAGATATCTCTCTTTTAAGAATAAAAATGGGCTGGAGAGATGGCTCAGTGGTTAAGAGCATTGCCTGCTCTTCCAAAAGTCCTGAGTTCAATTCCCGGCAACCACATGGTGGCTCACAACCATCTGTAATGAGGACTGGTGCCCTCTTCTGGACTGCAGACATACACACAGACAGAATATTGTATACATAATAAATAAATATTTTTTAAAAAAAGAATGAAAATGGTACTGATAAATAGTGACTTCTGAATTCTCCCATGCAGTAATGACATCAATGGGGGTGGTGGCTACTTTTTATTTTACCAAAATCATCAAAGAGAGAACCAGATCCCAGCAGCAGTGATTATTAGGAACACAGGAAACTAAATTGGACCAGCCCTGAGACTTAGTGAAAATTGAAAAGAAAAACACTCTGACTTTTCTTTAAAAAAAAAAAAATTAAAATTATGAGCTTGAATGGGTAATTGAATGGCAGATCCTTCTTATTCTCAGCTTGTTCTCCGTTCGAATGAAACTCTAGCCTCAGGCATGAGAGAGAGATTCTTGTGTGTTTCTGCCTAGCCTCCTGCCCGGCCACCAGCCTTCCTTAGTGCTGACATCCACTCAAGCGTGGAGACAGAGGACTGTGCTGTGGCGTAGACAGGAATGGTCCACCACACCCTCAGACTTTTGGGGGTTGCTCTCTACCAAGGCCATGGCTCTAATAGGGCTCTTGCGGGTCTCGCTCTCGCTGTCCAGCTGCCTTCCTCCATTCCTCCACGTCCTGTTCTTCCTGCCTGCGGCGGTGCTGAGTCAAGTCAGCCACTGGCTTCTTCCCATCTCTAATCTCAGCACAGGCTCCTGAATGCCTGTTCTCGGTCCCGTCTCACCAATTCCTGATTTATTTTTTATTTTTTATTGTTTTCTCCACATCTACTGAACAAAACCCCTTCACACCCTGCCAGGCTCCTGGAACCTCTCCCAACACTGTCCACTCCAGTTCTCCACAAACTGCAGGGGTCCTGGCAGGTATTCCCCAAGCTGTGAACCCAAACACAGGCCCCTTGCCCTCTTGGCTTTCTAGTCAGCATGTTTCTAGGGCTGTTGATGCTTCCACAAGCAGCCCCGGCTGGGATGATCCAGCGTTTCAAGCCTTCAGTAAATGTGTCCTGATCATTTCCTCTCTGCAAGGGCCTCCACCTATTTCTCGAGCGTCTCGGTAGAGGGCGCTCCGGCATCAGCACAACCAGGCACGGGTTGTGACTCTGAACCCCCGCATTGCGCAGCAGGTTTCTAGTCTGCACACGCAGTAATCATCCTGGCACGTGCGCATGCGTGCAGTCGTAAGTGCCCATCTTCTGATCTTGAGCCAGGTCTACGGTAAAGGATGGTCCAGAGGCTCAGCCTTTTGTGATTAGCGTTCCCACTGTATTAACCAGACTAGATTCACTGGAGATCTATTTTAGTTAGTGACACAGATTTCTAAGCCCCTCAAAGGAGATAAAAAAGAATCTTATGGGATGCTATTTCAAAGCTACTGCCGAGCTATTCCATTCTGTTTACTTGAAGTGACTGAATTCATCTTTGGGTGGAAAGTCTCGTGGGAGAAAACAAGCAGAAATAGCTCCGCGCTATTTCAGACGTGGAGCTCACTATTCTTTGAGAAATATCTTGGTCTGCTTAATCAAAATGAAGACGGAAGCACGTGTACCCAGTAGTGTCCTCTCAGGAGGACATACAGAGGGAAGACCACCGTCTCTATGAATGTGGCAATGTGCTCTTTGACACTGGTTTCTTTGCTCCATATCAAAGGTACCATTTCTTGGGCACCGTGTGTGCCAGGCACGCTGCCAAACACTACCCGTGTGATCTCATTTCCCCCTCAGAAGCACCCCCGAGACTAGGTACATTTCAGTGATGGGGGACCCAGGTTGGTGAGTAGCTGGAGTCCTTGTCTGTCAACACAGCCCAGGATCTCCACCTTAAGGAATATTCATGAAAAAAAAAAAAAGAGGCTCCTAGTGGATCTGGAGTGTCTGGAATGTGGTTAGTAAATAGTATTTCCCACCCTCCCCCCCACAACTCCAGGGCTTTTCAGTTCAAATCCACATTTGAGGGAAATTTCTACTTGCCTCAACCAAATGACATTTTATGTGTTAAAAGTTAAATTATCAGCTGTAAAATCAACTTAGTACCTGGTGAGCAAAATTAGAATGTAGAGCCCTAGCTATTCAAGGATGGTGAGCGGCTGTGTAATGGCTTTCTTCTGGAAGGCTCTATTAGTGTCTATTAATCTACGCTTTTTGTACTGGACAACAGACAGCCCTTAGCTGCTGAGTGCCACTGTGAAATGCAAAATGCAGGGACTGCAGGCACGACCAGGCGACAGCCGCTGGCAGTGATGAAAGATTCATTTCTCAAAGAATGGGCAAGTACTATATAGCCTACCCTGCCAGCTCTTCTAAAGCGCAAGCAAGTCCCATTCCGGGACAGAAGCAAGTGGCACCAAAGTGTCTTATGCTGAGGTCATTTTTGAAAGTCAGACTGAGAAGTGCCCTTTCCTTCCCAAATGCCTGAATCCTAGGTAACACATTAGAGTCCCAGAGAGACCAGTCACCTCTCTGAGACAGGTGAAAGAGCAAGAAGAGAGAGGGTCTCTTTAGGGCGTGCCTATAAGAGAGCCGAGAAAATTCTTCCCAAAATACAAATCCTACCCTCTTAGTTACAGACATGACCTGAATCAAACTGGATTAATTTCCTTTTAAATTTTTAAAACTTACATGTGTGTATGTGTGAGCACACACATGCACATGTGGAGGTCCAAGGACAACTTTAAGGAGTCTTTTCACACGTCCCACCATGTAGGACCCAGGAATCGAACTCAGGTTATCATGCTTAGCTGCAGACACCCACTGAGCCATTCTCGCTGTCCCCCAATTCATTTCTTCTTGCTTATCTGCCTTTTTGGGTCCCCGGTTCTCTTATGGGAACCACCACTTTTTAGGCTGGAGCCAAGTCAATCAATGTGTTCTGTTCTTGAACAGAAGCAATGGATTTGAGGCAGACCAAGCAGGCCAAAGAGATGTGTCTTCTGAGCTTTTGTTGAAGCTATTAGATAAGTCCTTTTTCCTTCTAGGTTCTAAATGAAGGTGTAAAACCATAGGACTTAAAAGAAGCAACACAGAGGGAAACTGAGGACAGGCAGAGAAGATTTGGTCTAGTGTCTACTTGTGAGCTCCTGGATCCAGCCCTGCCAGAAGAGAGAACCTTCGCTCTAAACTTTTTCCTTGTATCAGATAATATGTTAATATATTTGCCCTTTTGCCAGTTCAATTTGAGATGAATTTGAGTCAAATTTTCTACCAGAGCACCGTTGGTCTTAGGCAGGTAATCTGCAACTAAGGTCTCCCTTAGCAAGATCCAGCAGAAGGTGGGCAGGTAATCTGCATGGACCTCGCCAGCACTCACATCCATCACCAGTCCCTGATCTTGTGTCTAGATGGTGTGGCTTTTGCAGCTATGAAAACTGAAAGATGGGAGAAGGTTGTCCTTCCTTGAACAGGTATGGTTGGCTTAAGTACCTCAGGCTTTAAGTACAAATGAAATCATGTATTATAACCTAGCACTTGAAAGGAAGGTGCTCGTGTGTGTGTGTGTGTGTGTGTTGTGTCTGCAATTTTTTTAATTTAAAAAATGATGACTTTTTTTCTTTCCCTGGACTGTATTTGCTACCTTTTCTGTCGTAGAAGCCAGACCTACAGAAATGTGACTACCTGTCCCTTGTCTGGCCATCTCCAGTTCCCAGCGTCATCAAATCTGTGTCACTCATAATCACCCTCCAGTTCCCTTGCATCCAGAAATAATATGTATCTGTTACATGTTTACAAGGTAAAATAAAACCACGAATGGAGTCAGGAAATGGAACCCAGAGATTATGTGTTTGTGACAATCTCACCATCGGCTCCAAGCTATACACACGCATTTTATAATCAAGGGTTGTCTAGATCCTGGGCTTTCCTGGAGTCTAGTCAGGTATCTGGATCTCCCCACCCCCACTCCACCCCTCCCCAGTGGTCTGAAGGTAGATAGCTCTCAAGGTGGAATGACAAAAGAGGTACCTTCTCAAGACTCTAACAACATCTGGGATGTCAGCAGAGTCGGGGGAGGGGGCGTAAAATCAGGTGACAACCAGGGTACCTAAGAAAGAATTGTCTGGAAGTATCTAAGCAGGTGGGTGATATTCCCAGCTGATCCTCCCGGGCGCCCCCTGAAGTTAGGGCAGGAAAAGGAACTTGAGCATCAAGAAGGACTAGGGCCCAGGACACAGTAAGGGCACTTAGGTGCGAGAGACCAAGTGATGGGAATAGCATCCGGGTAGCAGTCTGCAGGCTTGAGGAGGTCAGCCCTTCCTCCTCCGCCCTCCCGCGCCGACGCCTCAGAGTCACCGCACTAGCCCTCTGCAGAAGCTGTCCTTGCCCCGCGAGCTGCGGGCTCAGCCCGGGGCGGGGGTTCCGGAGACCGGAGCTATTTTTAAAAGACGCGTCACCGGTTTGAGGAGGAAGAGCCCGCGCCCGGGCCGATAGTCTGGGCGCGGCCAGCGGGAAGGGTCGTCCGGACGAATTTCGAACGACCGGAGCGCGCGAAAAGGCATTACCGGCCGAGAAGACCCCGCCTGACCCCGGGAGACCGCGGGGCGTGTCAAAGAAGGGGCGAGGCCGGTGGGCGGGACCAGAGAGGCGGGGCCGGCGCCCTCGGCCGCAGCAGGCTGGTGGCGGCGGCGGCGGCAGCAGCAGCGCGGATACTGCAGGGACTGCAAGGCAGCAACGCCGACAGAGACACCCGGGGAAACCCGCGCCCCGCCTGCGCCTCCGCGGCGCGCCCGGGAAGCCGAAGCCAGAGCGGCTCCGAGACGCCACTGAGACCAGAGGCTGCTGCAGAGCCGCGGAGCGGGCAAGGCGCAAATCGAGCCGGGCGAGCGCGCAGGGAGCAGGCATCCTCCACCGCGGCGTCTGTCCGTGGCGGCTGCACGGGAGACAAAGCCTCCGGAGAAAGATGCATGCGGGGCGCGCACCGGGTGGACCAGGGAGCGGGCGCCTTGGAATCTAAGTGCACCCAACTGGCCGTACGTTCCGAGGCCCCAGCGGGTCCAGCGGCGGGCGGGGCCCAGGTGCGCCCGGTCGCAGCGGGCCTGTGACTGCTCGGGGGGCGGCGCCCTCCCGCCGCAGCCGCAGTGGCCGGCGCCGCAGCGAGGAGCCATGGGCAACATCTCCTCTAACATCTCGGCCTTCCAGTCCCTACACATCGTTATGCTGGGCTTGGACTCTGCCGGCAAGACCACGGTGCTCTACCGGCTCAAGTTCAACGAGTTCGTGAACACGGTGCCCACCATTGGCTTCAATACCGAGAAGATCAAACTGAGCAACGGCACCGCCAAGGGCATCAGCTGCCACTTCTGGGACGTGGGCGGCCAGGAGAAGCTACGGCCGCTGTGGAAGTCCTACAGCCGCTGCACGGACGGCATCATCTACGTGGTGGATTCGGTGGACGTGGACCGGCTAGAGGAGGCCAAGACGGAGCTGCACAAGGTGACCAAGTTTGCGGAGAACCAGGGCACGCCGCTGCTGGTCATCGCTAATAAGCAGGACCTGCCCAAGTCGCTGCCGGTGGCCGAGATTGAGAAGCAGCTGGCGCTGCACGAGCTCATCCCGGCCACCACCTACCATGTCCAGCCGGCGTGCGCCATCATCGGCGAGGGCCTCACCGAGGGCATGGACAAGCTCTATGAGATGATCCTGAAACGCAGGAAGTCTCTCAAGCAGAAGAAGAAGCGGTAATGCGTCCGGGAAGCGATTGGGAACGAGGCTGAGCCAGCGAGCCACTGAGTGAATGAATGGACGACTGGGTGAGCGAGAACCCGCGCCCGCGAACAAAGACAACGAACCAAAGCGATGCTTCGAATTTTTAAAACACGATCCCTGTACCCTAACACAGGACTTGGAGACTTAACCAGGGTGTGGAGACTGCATTACCGTAACCCAGCTCGCCACCTGCCCCACCCCCCCACCCCAGCTCAGGGGACCTTTTGTCTAAATGCTTGAGCTATCAATGGGGTGGGGTGGGGGGAACCGACGGGGAGTGGACGTGAGGACGCAGGGTCCGATGGTGAGCCCTCTGGCCCCAGGTGGGAAGCTTGAATGTCAGAGAGACAAAAGCGATTTCTTCTCGCTCCGTCAGGGCCAGAAGTTCAGGCTGCCCAGCCCCCACTGCGGGGGGAGTCACGTGTGAGTTACCTGAGGTATGCAGTTCACGGAACCCTGGGGATACTCCTGTGGGAGCGGGTAGGCACTGGGGTATACTGATGGGGGGAGGGGGTGACCGCTCCTTGCATTCTGGAGCTGTGCAAACTGAGTTTTATGTCGCAGGGCAGGCCCCTGTTTGCAGTTTGATTTGTCCTGCTCTAGGCCCAAAGGAGGTGGTGGTTTGGGTCCGTCCAGAGGACTGCCTGGGACCATGCGGCAGCCTGAGGGCCCAGGGTGCTGCTGTCCTTCTGGCCTTGGCTGGGAATGGCCTGGAAGACTCCACTCTCCAGGGCTGGGTGGGTGTGATTTTGTTGAGAACTGCTGTTCAGCCTGGGATGAGACCTCTTCCAGAAGGCCTAGGCCCTGTCCATGTGTTGGTCATTATCACATAAAGAGACCAATAAAACAAAAGCAGAAAACCATTGGAGGTGGTGGTGCCAGTACAGGTATTTAAAGGGTGAGGTTCTTGACATTAATGCTGTGTGTGTGTGTGTGTGTGTGTGTGTGTGTGTGTTCCCTCCATACTACATAATCGCATAAATACTGGACCCTCTGTGTGGAATTTGAAATTCTCTCAGCCTACTGATTGGTTTGGAGGAGCACACCAGCTACAGATGTGTGCTGAATTGCAAAATGGTTTTCTTAGAAGGCATGTCTGAGCATTCTAGCCACGTGGTGATAGGTTTCAGACATGTTTTTTTTTTTTAAAACAACAAAACAAAAAAACACTTCCACAAATAAATAATCTCCTTAGTTAAAAAAAGACTGTCCTTTTGTGCCCCTTGGCATTGCAAGTGGAGACGTGTTCAGGTTTCTGAGTTGGGCTTGTAGCCTATCTGATTTCAGTATTTTACTCAATGCCTGTCATTAGAGTATTTGATGTCATTCACCAAAAGAATAAAATCCCAGCTTGGAAAAGCTGACCTTGTTTGCGTGGATTGGAAGAGAGGAAAAGTCTGAAGGATCAGTCCTTTGGAATTCACCCGTGGGAGCCGGCCGGCCTGGCCTCAGAGCCAGCCAGCACTTTGGTTAGCAGACAACAATGAGTGCTTGAGTTGAAAAGGGAGCGGGCGTGTGACGTCATGGTCACTGGTACTCAGGCACTTCACAGTTTACTTGAAAGAGGCTTTGGAAAATAGATAAAGTGAAAGAATAAATACATATTTTTAATAATGTAATTTTAAAAAATCCTTTATAATCAGGAGTGAGTCTTGGCTTGTAAAAAGCTGTCATCCATCCTGAAACACAGTAGCGAAAGATAAATTTGCAGCTGACCATTGGTTTCTCTCTTTTTTTTTTAATTTCCCCTCGGAATCCATCTTTTAGAGTAGCATTTTGGTTTTCCTCCATGGCGACACATTGCTGTGCAAAGGAGGCCATGGTTCTGAGTGAGCACCGAGGTGGTCACGATATGAGCCCATCCCTATTGTCCTTGACACACTAAGAGTCAACTTAGGAACCCCACGTAGGCAGAAATCATGGCTTCCTGCTTGACACCCAGTCCTTAGAAGATTGTTTTTCAAACTGAAATCTAGCAGCCCATCTTCCTTCCTTGTGTCTTCTGTAGCCCTCTGCTGCTGGTCTTTTTGTAGACACTTAGTAGCGCTAAGCCGTGATGAGCAGCCTACAAGGTCTGTTTACACAGCAACGGGGCATTGCTGGCTTCTTCATGGGCTGGTCCCATGGTCTGAAGATTCTGTATAGAATTATTAAAAAAAAATCCACCTTCTTTTATTTTCTTCACGATTTCTTAAGCACTTTGACATTTTGGTAGTTCCACAATATGGAGAGAATAATATATTTATTTTGTGACATTGCCTATGCCAAATACTGTAACCTTCCTGTGCTCACGATACCTGAGTTCCAGGTCAGTGTTCAGATTCTGGCCTGCTCGAACGATGGCATGGGATGATTTTGTGGTGTTTCTCCCCCTCCCCCCATTATCAAGACTTAAGGGTGCAGTTGGCTGTTAATAGTTGTGCGGTAAAGTCAAGCCCTGTGGTGTATCAGCAAATAGTTAAGAGTCTCAGTTGATCTCTGTGATGTTTGACCTAGTAAAAGCCCATTTCATCTGTGACCAGAGGGAGCCCAGTGAAAATCACTGTGTGGTGGTGCCATGGGGGAGTTCCCATCACACTCCAGCTTCTGTCCTGTGGGTTCCTGCAGTGGAATTTGGCCTCCCCAAGCGAGGTTTGGAATGGTTTCTCATAGGCCCAGGGAGGCCAGTTTTGATTTAGCGCTGTTCTCTTCACACACTGTGTGACAGGTGTTGGAATGGGGTCCCCTGGCTTCGGTGTTTTGGTTTTCCTGTAATTCTCTGTCTTCGCCATTCTCTTCTTTGTTCCCATCCCCTTTTATAATGCGTATATGATGCTGTGAGCAGAAATAAACTATTTATACAATCAAACCGGTGGGGGCATCTTCTGTGGATTTTTTTTTCCTTTCAGATTTCTTGGTCCATTTTCCAGGCCTCTGTGGAGCCAGGGAGTGGAACACAAGGTGGTTTCGGGGTTCTCATGGGGTCCGGTGGCTTCTAGAGTTGCAGCTGGTGTGGGTGAGGTCTGAATCCACTCTGAATGGTGGGTGCAGAGGCTCAGCCACTTATGCCTGTCCTTGGGCCATCTCCCTCCCTCCATGTCTTGCCTGTTAATTACCTAAATGGTCCAGAATTATAAAACACTTCGAAATGCTTGTCTGACTGTCCACCATTCAGGAGCCTTGAACTGTTGGACCAGTGCAGCAAATGAAGCTGCCCCACGCCAGCTGATCCTGCCCCCCTCTCAGTTGAGTGTATCCAAGGAGCTCTGCAACTCAAGGCCTCTCCAGTGGTATACTGCATACAGTAAGACACCATGCTCTATAGATGCTGAGAATGAGCTCACTTTGGAAAGACTACATGTTGGGGTGGGAATCAGTGAGCTTTGGCAGGTAAGGTGGGGAGCACAGAAGGGCATGTAGGCATTCCCCTACAACTTTTAACAGTGAGGGAGGAGGGCTGGATAGGCCTTCAGAGCTTTAAGTCTGGAATGAGAAAAGGTTGGGGATTCAGCTCAATTGAGTGCTTGGAAAGCCTGCTTGTTGAAGACCTGGGTTTGGTCCCCAGCACCACTCAAATCAGGTGTGGTACACACCCCCAATACCAGCACTTGGGATGTTGAAGTAGGAGGATCCAAAGTTCAAGGTCATCCTCTGGTCCTATGCCAGCCTGAGCTACAGGATACTAAAAAAATAATAAAGTTCCCTAGGACCCCAAGGTTTTGTTTGATCTTACTGATCCCTCCACCAAGTCTCAGTTTCCCTGTATGTAAAACAAGATAACAGAACCTTAAAGAGTTGTGGTACATTTCTTCTTGTACCAAGGCTTGGTGCAGTAGGGTTCTGTTTTGCTGTTGTTTTGTTTTTGGTGTGTATGTGTAAGTGTGAAGTATGTGCACCTGTGTAAGAGGAGGTACATACACACTGTGTGCCCAGAAGACAATGTCACGGACCCTGTTATATCACACTTCACCTTATTCCCCCGAATTTCAAGCACATTCGGCCACCCTTGGATTTTACGTGAATTGTGGGAATTTGAACTCAGGTATTTAGGCTTGCACACCAACTGTGCTTATCCACCGAGCCATCTCACCAGCCCCAGGGCTTTCAGTTTCTAATCTTGTTGACTGCAAACAGTGCACAGAGTGCAATTAACTCCACCAGACTGCCTACCTTCCTGTGAAGTCCTTGCTGTCTCCAGCCCTCTTGGCATCCTTGACCAGCCAACACCAAGGTTGCTGGCTCCAGGCATGGCATGGGATAAAGTCGAGCAGGTGAGCATCTCCAGCCTTCCCAGCGGTGTGTCACTCAGAGTTGCTATGAATGCAAGCTGGTGGTCTCCTGGCTGTCCAGGTCCTTACTCTGAGCACACCCCATACTGCTGGGCTATGAGTCCCTTCTGGCAGTGAGTTGATTTTCTGATTCTTGATGTCTAACCTGAACTTGAGCACATGGTAGGTATTCCCTAGACATTAGCCAGGTGACTTTACTCACATTAATTAAATTTGGTTATAAATGTTAAAATGGGCACTGTATAAAGCTTCTCTAGGTGAGTTAAAATGAGAGTAGACAAAATAGCTATAGCATTCTTCCAAGTCACTGTGTTGAGAAAATCACACAGAGGTGGCTTTAGTGGGGAATGTGAAACATACACATTGATAAGCATCTTTGTCTCGTTCAAAAAGAAAAAAAAATCATAATTTTATCAGCCTCATCCCTACAGAAGCTAATTAATCGGAAGCTGGGTTACCCCAGGAACCATCAAATGCTGTTTTTAAGTGACAAAACCAAAATACAGTTGAAAACTAAGAGGTTGCATTGGCACCATAAGAATAACAGTCACGGAAATCAAAATAAGCCAAGACTGAAACTCCTCATTTACAGTGCAGCCTTAAGTTAATCTTGCTTTGGTGGGTGCTTGAGGAAGCCAGTCACCTGTGACACTTAGCTGACACCTGTCCACCTGCCTTTCCCAGGAGGGAGACCTCAGACAACTGAGTCAGTGATTTGAGTCCTGATCCCTGCTGTGCCTCCCTTTCCCCACCTGAATTCTTTTGTCAATGTTGGAGTCCTTGCTTCTAAGGAGGGTTGGTGGTTGCTGTTGTTGTTGTTGTTTTGCTAGACTGTGAACATCTTGTCTTCTGTTTTTCTGCTTTGTGCCTTTATGTTTGTCCCCGGGGCTAGAGTTGTTTGTGTTTGTTTGTTTGTTTGTTTGAGACAGGATTTCCCTACACAGAGCCTAGGATGGCCTTGAACTCACAGAGATCTGCCTGCCTCTGCCCCCAGAGTGCTGGGATTAAAAGTGGGCACCACCAGTGATGGACAATCCTGTTAGCAACATTACAGACTGTCTCTGGTGTCACCATGGTGGTAGCGGAGAAGGACAAAGTTATGTGCCAAGAGCAGAAGACACGGGCTTTGTATGGTGAACAGGTAAGAGGGGAACAAGCCCAGAACTCCCTAACTTTTGATCTCCCCGCTTCTCTGCAGCCTGGAGAGCAACCTGCCTGTGCTTGCATCCTGGCACAACTGCGATGCCCGTGACTCAGCCTCCACCTGCCAGGGAGAGAGGAGGCCATGAATCTGCACTGGGGGAGGGGATCTCTCTCCCCTTCTCCTTCTCTCTCAGGTTCCAACAGAATGGGCACAAGATGGTGGGCTTTCTCAGGCATTTGCTTCCCATCGGTTCTGATCTTGAGAGTGGGGGTGCTTCACGGTGTCTAGGAGGAGCTTGCGAGCTGGGGTTTCCGTTGAAACAACAAGCTGCTCCGCCTTCAGGCTTAGAAGTAGGCTTGGAAGGCCTGTGCATGCGGCATAGCTTCCTCCAAATGGTTCTGAGCAGCTTTTGCTGCACCCCATGAGGGAGCGGTACCAAAGATATGAAGCTGGGGATTCTTTCAGCTGGGCTATGGCAAAGTTGGAGATGAATTATCATTTGCATTTATACATTCGAGTTAATGCCGTCATGGGAGCCTTCAGTGTAGTGTGGTTTGTCTGGACATCAGGACAGTTGTTTTCAGCTGATAGAATGCTTGCTGTACTAGCTGTTATTTCAGGCGTTTCATTACACACACATACACACACACACACAAACACACACACTTCCTGGGGTCCCAGGATGCTAGCTAACTTGACCTGCTCCCACAAGTTGAGAAGCTGAAACAAGGAGATGTTGGGGCTCCATGATCTGACATCAGTCACTAGAAAGACTGGGCCCAGCTCATACCCCAGCAGCTTCCCAGGCCCCACACACCAGCTGCAGTACAAGAAAGGTGAGGTTCCCAAGGGGAAGCAGGGATAAAGGGACGGAGGTACTGGGTAGCAGTACCGCACTCTTGCTAAGGACAGGGAGAACCACCACCGTTAGCCCTCCCCAGGATGCTGGCAACAGGCAGGATCCCAGACTTAGCATGTGCTTTTCCTTCCTAAGAGACACGTGCCATGTCAGAGGACAGTCCTTGTGTCAGGGTCTACTCTTGAGTAAGGAGTGTGCAGAAGCTGTTGGGGTCAAGGATTCTAGCCCGTTTCATCCAGGGCCATATGTGCTGGCAATGGGTCAGCACCTGGGGTTGTGTGGTGACCCCTTAGAACCTCTGACCTCTTCAGGTAGGCACTGCCTACCTCTTCTGCAAGGCAAATACAGACGTGGAAAGGGGACCTATCTCCTGATGCCTCTGTGCTGACCCTCCTCTGAGGAACCTTCTTTTATGATAATCTCCAGCTTTTGTCTCATTTTCATGGATCAGGAAATTGACAAGTCAGGGGTTGGAGAGATGACTCAGTGTTTGTGCTCTTTAAGAGGATCCAAGGGCACTTCCCAGCAGCCAGGCTGAGCAGCTCCAGTTCCGGAAGATCCAATGCTCTCTTTTTGCTCTTTTGTGCACACACACACACACACACACACACACACACATACACACATTTTAAAAATAAAAATAAATCTTAAAAAAGAAGGAAACTGGCAGCTTACTGAAAGGACGAGGCAGGGGACTTCCCACAGGGAAACATCTCTTCTTGTGAGTCTTGGGGTCTAGCCTGTAGCCAGAGTGTTCACAGGGGGACTATTGAGGAAATGAGCCTCTCTCTGTCTTTCATTTGTTTCATCCTCGTTCTTTTGGTGGCTCCTCAGGCCTGTTTTCATTTCCTTAAATGCTAACTTCATATGCAATTAATTTCAGCTGCCCGCGTCTCCTGCAAACTCAAACCATTTCCATGTATAATTTAGAAACCATCATGGTAATGATGATTGTAACAGCCTCTTTCATAAATACAGGTTTGCATCCATTGTTGCAGGAATGACAGTTTGCTTTGCTATGTCATTTGAACTGTGCCAGGATGATTACATTTTTTAAAATGCTGCTAAAAATAATAGTCAAACACTATGACGCCTACTCTTTCGGGGACACCCTGCTAGGCAGAGATGCCAGGATGACTTATCTGTCCCCATTCTTGACCTCAGATGGTGAGTCAGGCCTAAACTAGCAAACAAGACCTGAGTCCAGCATGAGACACCCTTCATTGTTCCAAAGATCCAGTCATTAACTGAGCCAAATTCAGGGTTGTAAGACACCTGCCTTAGCCTCTGTCAGCAACACTTTGATTCCCCCGACGCACAGTGCTCCAAGCTTTATGTGAAGAACTCCAGCCCATCAGGGAACCCTCAGATGTCTCTGTGCTCTATGCCTCTACTCCTCCTCCATCTGCCCTCTCCTGCTCTGAGTCCTGCCAGCAGACAGCACTCCTGGAGGTCAGGATCAGCACAGCAGCCCCAAATGCTGGCCCCGACCCCTAGAGGTTCCTCCTGCACCCATCCCTTGTCAATGTTCAAGGGATCCTTTGGAAGCAATGGTTCCTTCAGGTACCACATCACCTTGTAATAGGTGTGGATTGGAGTCTGGAGGACACCTGCTGAGATTTCCAGGTTCTTTGTATCCCAGAACGAACAACTGGACCTGGCTAATAGTAGAAATAGAGGTGGCTGGTTGAGAAAGAAAACGCTCTCGAGAATGGGAATGAGGTAGAGAGCTGGGAAGGCTGGGAGTTCTGATGGCCTGGGCCGAGGCAGTTGGTAAGCCTGCATGGGCCATTTATGCAGTGCCCTCCTTTGCCTGCGTGTGAAGAGCCTGGACTTTTCTAGCATGTGTCCTGTCCCTTGCATGTTGCATGTAGCCCTGACGTGGAGGGGTTCCCAGTCTTTCTGTTGCCTGGCCTCTTCCTTAAAAAAATCGAATCTATTGCCTTTCCCAGGCCCCACCTCCTGCCATGACCTCAATGGGGAACCCAAGTGTCCAAGAGTCTTGAGTAACTAACTGGGTGGCCGCACCGCATGACTCTGCAGCCTTTCCGGAAGGTTCCTCTCCCCCCCCCCCACCCCTGGAGTTGCTTCCCAGCTGCCTGAAGATGCTGAGACGGGTGAATCCTAGTGTATACCAGCTATGGTCGCTAACCAGCAAGCTGCCCACCTGGAGGAATGAGGTTGGGGCCAGGATTCTACCTTCAGTCATTTGAGGCTTTTCTGCAGAACTATCGAGGATCCTGTGTCCCTAAGACCCACTGTCTTTTTTTAGTTCTGCCCTCCCTGCAGTGTTTGCACAGGTAACCGGAATCCAAAGTAAAAGAGTCTGATGGGGTTGATGCCTCAGGAGGAGACTTTCGTGTCCCCTCCCTCGCCACACACAGACACAGGAGGAGACTGTGATACTCCCCTCCTCCATCACACACACACACACACACACACACACAACAACAACAACAACAACAACACCAGCACCTGGTCACCAATATGCTAGGGAAACCTAGCCTTTGCCTGGAAGACACCCTCCCTATGCCTCTGTATGGTGCGCTCAGGGAAGGTGACCCTGTCCTAGTTTCAAGGGAGATGTGTGTGAATCTGTGATTTGCTTAGGAAGGACCATACGACACAATTCAAACTAAGACAATAGAGAGGAAAGGCCTCACTCACCACCAAGTGAATGTCCATGAGACATTTCCAATCCAAACCACGCGAACGCTTGTGTATGGTGGGAGGGGGGCAGACGGCTAGTCTTCCTATTAAGCTCGGAGTGAGCCCCCCCACCATGTGCTGGCCTCCCCCAAATCTTGCTGTATGAATAGCCTTGGATAGGGGTGCTGCCCATCCAGCAGCCGAGAAAGACAGCTTAGCACTTGCATTCTAAGCTGCTGCCCCTCAAATCAAGTGTGCACGGCTTGTACCCGGGACTCTGAGGTGCTGAAGCAGTCCCTAAGTTTGACTGGGCTAAAATATGTGTTGGAAGTCTGATTTTCTAGTATATTCTCCTGTAGTTGTTCCCGGATGCAAATGCCAAAGTCATTCCTTCCTGGAGAGTCACTGGCCTTGGCTTCATGTCACAGAACCCCAAGGACCTAGACATATAACTCTCTGTTCTAATGCAATAGTTGTTACTTGCAAGTGACTTTTGTCCCCCTGAACAATGGCAACATTCTGAGACACATTTGGTTGTCATAGCTGAGGGGAGTTCTGTGTACCTAGTGGCCAGAGGCCAGGGAGCTTCTCAACTCCCTGCAATGAGGGTAGAGTCTCCCCAACCCCACCTTGGTGTCCCTGGTGTCCCTGGAGGCACCTCAGCTAAGCCCAGAACTCCACTCTGAGTCTTTCCTGTGGCTGCTCCATTTCCCAATTCCTCTTCTCTAGGTGAATGTTCAGCTGGTCCCTCCTAGGGACCAATCTTTGCAGCAAGCCTTCTCCAGCTTCCTGGTTTAGAACTTGGCCTGCCCTCCCTTCCCTGCCCTCTTCCACAGGAACCTGGTTCCACTGGCCTCCTGTGCATGTTCAGCCACTGGGCCTTGTTCTCTCACTCCACTCTGTCAGTGTTCTACTGACTTGTGTTTTAGAAGCAACAGAAAGCCTGTCTAGTCCCCATAAGA
Source organism: Alexandromys fortis (assembly GCF_014885135.2). NCBI lineage: Eukaryota > Metazoa > Chordata > Mammalia > Rodentia > Cricetidae > Alexandromys > Alexandromys fortis. The sequence goes on from NW_026068020.1 coordinate 4,024,634, forward strand.
ATGAGGGTCAAGCTGTGAAGTAAAATTAGTGTGGACAGGATCTGGGCATGAAGTTAACTCAAGGAAGCAGAACAGTGACCTGGTGGGTGTTAGACAAACAGGGAATCCTCACAACTTGGAGTATACAGGTTTCAAAGGGGATTAGCAAAGACCCCCTTGGTCAGCACAGGGCTCAGGACAGTCAGCCTAGCAGTTAGCATTTGGTCTTGGGCTGAAACAATACTCTCTTTCCTGGAGCTCCTGGGCTCAGGAGCCAAAGCTGAAAACCTTAGGCTGAGGTGTGGACCAGTTTCCTGAGGCAGGCAAGGATCTGCTCCAGCAGTGTCCCTGGTCTCTAACCTCCAAATGCAGAACACATACATACACATACAGATACACACAGATAGATACACGTATACACATACACACACATAACACAGGCACATAAACATACACATATACATACAGAGACATACACACGCATACATACACACAGCAAGAATCAGGCAGGTGTAAGTTCCAACTATCATTCATGTGTCTATTTCTTTCTAATTCTGGGTATTTCTCTTTAATTTCTCTGAGTCACCCACAGACGACCCTAAGTAAAGGAACATTAATTTTATTCCATCTCTGTGACCTTGGACAAGCTTCCACTGCCACCACCAGCACCACAATCCATTCCCTCTGTTTAAATGGTATGAGGTGCCTGTTTCACAGAGTGCCACAACTCGGGTGCATCCACAAGGGCAGAGAGATGTGAAGAGACGCCAAGACCTTGGCAACTCTTCTAAAGGAAAAGGTTTAATTGGAGCTGGCTTACAGTTTCAAAGGTTTTGTCCATTATCATCAACAGCAGAAGAGAGAATGGCACTGGACCTGGCTTGAGCTTCTGAGACTTCAAAGCCCACTCCCAGTGACACACTTTGTCTAACAAGACCACACCTACTCCAAGACTACACCTCTTAATAGTGCTCCTCCCTATGAGCCTATGCGGACCATTCTCATTCAAACCACCACAGTCTCCATCTTAAAAATTGCAGCAATAGCAGAAATCCAAGCATAAAACCCCAGCCAATGGACAAAGTCCTCTTCAAGGATCTTTAGCCCCGATGTTCTGATAGATGGTTGGGTAAAGTGGTGAACTATATTGGTGTCTACTTTTGCACCCTGTAGAAAGTCCATTCTTACACCACTACATTCCACAACACTCCGAAATAGAATCTCAGAAAATTAAAATCCCAAACATTGAGGGGGTTATGTTGTTGTTATTGTTTAAGGTTTTTCTCTGTGTGTCCCTGGCTGTCCTGGGACTCACTGTAGATGAGTCTAGCTTCAAACTCAGAGATCCACCTGCCTCTGCCTTACAAGTGCTGAGAGTAAAGGCGTGTGCTACCATGTCTGGCTAGGTACTGAGTTACAATTGAAGGCTGCTTAGCGTCTGTTATCTTCTGGAATGAAACAACAATAATATAAAACTCAGGCACCTGCTGCTGTCAGACAATGGTCTCTACTTTTTTGTCTTTAAAAGACAGTCTCCGGTATCCCAGGCTAACCCTGAATTCACACTATAACTGAGATTAGCCTCAAACTCCAGAGAACCACAATAGCCAGTGTGTGCAGTGCTGGGAATTGAACCTATAAGGCTGTGGATGGTAGTTAAACTGTCTACCAACTGAGCTATATCATTAGCTTTCCATCTCTGTTTCATCCTTCTGAGCCTAGGATCGTACACTCTCGGGAATGTGAAAGGTGTCAGTTCCAGAATAGTGCCTTGATGCTGCTACTCCTTCTCGCCCCGTATAACAGTCAGCTCAGGGTCCTGACCCGAATTTCAGGCTCTTTGTCACATGAAAGGTCTTGAATATTCCTATCAGGGACACATAGACTATGAAAGTGATTCTGACCCCTGAGCTTTTAAGTAATTTTTCTTTGCTATACACTTGGACTTTTGCATCTTCATCCTTTTTGCTTGTTTGGTGTGTGTGTGTGTGTGTGTGTGTGTGTGTGTGTGTGTGTGTGTGTGTATTTGAGATAGTATTTCTATGTGTAACAGCCCTGGCTTTCCTGGAACTCCCTTGTAGACCAGGCTAGCCTTGAACTCACAGAACTCCACCTGCTTATGCAGGGATTAAAGGTGTGGGCCATCACTGCCCAACTATGTCTTCATCTTAAAGTCTTAACTCTCACCTGTCTAGTTCTCCTTGAGGATTCTGGCCAATAACACTCTTAGCTTTGCAGACTTCATAGGACCCTGCTCTTAAAGCAGCAGTGTACACAGGATTCTGTGGAGATCCTGCTTAACACAACATCTCACTTAGGTCTAGGTAGAGTCCAAATGTCTACAAGGCTGACTGCCTGGTGATGCTGAGGATGCTCTGTGGGAACACTGAGAAGCAAAGCATAAAGCTGGTTTCCAAAGAGAACCACGCAGTGTGACATGACATGCTCTTCCTATAGTTGCTATAGAACACATGGCATGCAGCATGGAAGGGAGATGGTGTGCCTACCTGGGCGTGAACTTCTTCTGGGGAAGCATGAACAAACTTCTCTTCCTCCTAGATAGGACTCTGACAACAGTTCAAAGAAACCACTCCATCCAAGCCTGTGTCAGTTGGACCAGTGAGTTTATCATGGTTGCTTCCAGGACCATGGGTGACTCAGGGCAGATGTGTCACTGAGCATCCCATCCGACTTGACTGATGACTCACAAGCTGCATTCCTGGAGTTCCCTGCAGGGAACTCAAATGGTCAGAGAGATTCTTCTCGCCAGTAGTTATTACAGCTTGTATAACCCTGGGAGGGACTTTGGGCATCTTGTACACTTCAGGAGCTTCCTACATCTAATAAGTTTCATTTCCTTTCTGAGTCTCCAGGAAAGAATGTTTCACTTGGGATGAAACAGCTGAATAGCAGAGGGAACGTGGAAGATGCACAGAAATCCACTTCCAGGAAGTGAATACGGTGTCGGTTTTGGCCAGTACCGGGCACTGGAAAGAAACCCATGGCATCTGGTAGTCTCAGGGCTGCACACATTATGGGGGAAATGAATCTGGTATCCAGTCCATCCTTAAGTAGTAAATCCAAATTTAGAGAGAGGTTCTAGCTGGTCGGACCTCCTGCTTTGGAGCCCCTTATGGTTCCTTCCACTAACAACACCCAGACAGTCTCCCTGGGCCACAACACACTCCCTGGGCTTGTCCCATAGATCCAGACCACATGAGGCCATTGACTCCTGCTGGTGTTCTGTTTGTGAGAATCAGGTGGTTCCCAGAGGCTGTACCTCTTCATGCTTAGGTTCCCTTTGTAGGAGGGACTGGACTCTTAGGTAACCAAAGAACAAGACAGAGGCAGCAGAAAATCCCAGTCACCTCTTCCAGAACAGGGAACTGCTTGAGAGCCATGAGCTGTAACTTGGGCCAGATGGACACTTCCGTAGTGTTCTTCACCTGAGATGTCAGAGTTAATTCACTGACAGAGCGAATGATATGGCTGTATTATACAGGGGGTGGGTGTGGCTTGTCTCTTAAAGGGACAGAACAGATCATTACACTCACCCATTGCAGGCAGAATTTTCTGTCCCGCCAGCCAGCTCCCAAATCACCACACAGAGGCTTCTTATTAAATAGAAAAGCTTGCTGATAGCTTAGGCTTCATATTAATTAGCTCTTATAACTTAAATTAACCCATTTTATCAATCTACATGTTGCCACACACCTCATGGCATTTACCTATCCTCTTGCATGTCTTACCCTCCTCCCCTGTCTGTCTGGAGACTCCACTCTTTTTCCCAGAACTCTCTCTCTTTGGATCTCCTCCTATACCTCTTCCTGCCTAGCCATTGACCATTTGGCTCCTTATTAAACCAATGACAGCAACACACCTTCACAGTGTCCAAAATGATTATTATAACAACCCAGCGCCGTGAGAACCTCTGGTGTAGCACCCGAAGCCAGCTGCTAAGGAGTTAGTGCCAGCATGCCTGTGTTTAGGAGTGCACTCACAAAGGTCTTGTCCAGCATCATCCATTATCTTACTTTTCAGGGGGTGGACGCTGGGCTTCCTGGTCCTTCCAGGAAGGCCTCATCTTTTGTTATTAAAGGCTCTGCCTCTCAGATGTCTGTTCCGCACAAAGGAGAAGTGTGTTTCCATCCCAGGTGGGTAATTACACCCCAGGTGCCTGAAGATTAAAGAGGATTGGGATGCTGCTGGGCGCTGGAAGCTCTTTTTATGAGGTGCGTACCCTTCCTGTGGCCATGGTGACAAACTTCGCTCTGGCATGACCATGAAGGTAGCTTGTCTAGGATATGCGTTCCGGGGCAGATGGGTAGAGGGAAAGCCCACAGCACAAGTGGGAATTATCTCATCCTGTGACTAAAAGGTTCTGAGGCTTGGAGAAGTTGCCAAGGTCATGCATGACTGTGGTAGGTGATATCATGTAGTGGGGACTCCAGTGAGTGAGCATGTGTGGAGGAGGCTAGAACACCAGAGAGACATTTTCTCTATAGCTGTATTAGTGACTCTCAAGGTTACCTATCTAGTCTTAAGAGACTGACTTGGGGAGAGACCTCTTGGTCTACTCCTCTCTTAAAGGTCCCATTGAGAATCTAATCTCCATGTAAGTTTGGGTGTAAATTAGTCATGTTCAGACCTCAGCGCTGTTATGAATACAGGGGCTATGTGTATATTCAGAGACATGGGGAAAGTGGTGGACATGTCCCCTAGCATAGCAAGGTTTCAGCAAAGAGGCATATCCCAGCTGTGTCCCAGCTGTATGGTGATGGGGGAGGCAAGGGAAAGCTGGAGTCTCAGGGAAGAGGAGAATAATGCTGACCCCACAAAGAGCTTCCTGCTGATGCCCTAAAATGGGGTGGCGGGGGGGGGGGGGGCGCTAGGCATTCCTTGAACTCAGAGGTAAGGGTCTCTGGGAGAGAGAGGCTACTGACCTCAGTGTGCATGGCTCATTGTTCTGCAAGAATCATTGAGGAGTTTGAATAGTGCATCCCCAAAACATCGCTGCTCTGCTGGTCACCCACCCACAAGTGTGTTCTGGACAACAGCCTGGGAAGCTAACCCCGGTCCCCCACGGGCTGAAGCCCCCATCGCTGTCTTGAAGCTCTCCATGTCTTTCTAATAAGAGTGTAAAGTTTCAGTTGCCTGAGAGCCTGCAAAAGGTAGCAGGTACCCGGGTTTGTGTTTACAGACAGTAATAACACTCACACTCCCACCACCCTACCTGTTTGTCTGTGTCTCTTGAAGACAGCGAGATGACGCTGACCACCCTGGACTATGGGCCTTTCCTTTCTGTTCTACCCTCAAGGGCCTCTGTCTGGGCTGAGGGAGGAGCCAGGGCCTCGGCTGCCCAGCCCTGTGTGCTGAGTTCTATGGGGTTTCACAGCCTACGAATGCCCTCTGAGAAGCCCACCTCTCTGAATGCTCATGGCTGCTGTTATTTTCTTCTACAGAAGAGATGCAGGATCCCCCTCCCCACCCATTCATGTTGGGAGCCCATTCCCATGACTAATCTGTTCAATTGAACTCAGTCCCTGTCTGGTATGTGGCTGCCCCTGAGTCCCACCCAGCAGTTTGCCTTGACTAGTGGCCTCCATCACTGAAGAAAAAAATATACCATCTTAATTCAATAGTCATGTGTGGTCACAGAAACGAATTGGTGCCATCCCTCAGACAGATTGCGGAGCGAACCTGGTCGTTCCTATAGTTGCTGCTCTGAAGGGGATAAAGTGTGGAATCCCAGAGTGCTACAGGTTGGTAACATCTGGTCACACTCAGGAACACCTGGGTTGGTCTATCTAACCGCCTGAGTGACAATATACTACTAATGGAGACCCCCACCACCACCACAACCCTGCCCAATCCCAGGATGGAGCCCAGAGCACCACTATGCCTTATCCCCAGTGTCACAGTCTGGTTAGACAGAAGACAATATCTTCTACCAGACCTGTGACTTAATTCTTAGACCAGGGGTGACCTGCTTCTAATCCCTTGAGGGGGGCAAGGGGATGATTCTCACGAGCTGGGTCACTCCAGTGTGCTGGCAATGGATTTTCTTTGTTACTCCGATGTGTGATGAGGCAGGAGGCATGAAAAGCCACACAAGTCTGACTTTGACATTGGTCAGTGAGTTTTCTGTGACCCTGTTCAGAAATGAAGTCTGAAGGATAGAAGGGCTCCCAGTCTCAGCTGGTCCAGGAAAGCGATGGGCATTTTGGGATGATGTTAAAGTGCGCAAGCTCAAGGACCCTTTCCAGTTCCAAAGCCCTCTGTCTCTGCTCCATGATGAAGATTGGTGCCAGATTCCTCCAGCTGGCCCAACTTCCATGGCAACCGCTGACCCTGGAGGTTTGGTTTCAGATGGGAGCTGCCCGAGGAGCTTGTCTTCATTACAGAACATGATCCCTCAAGTCTTCAACCCAGCAATTATGGGTCTTGATTCCAAACTGGAATTTAATCAATACTTGCTCGTTAGGGCAAGTGTCTACCGGCATCTGCTGAGCCTAGCAACTAAAGTATTTATGACCAGACAAACCTGTTTTCACTGTCCTCTGTCATTGCTCCATCTCAGGCAGACAGCCATGCCTCAGACGGAAAGCTAAACCATTCTGAGCACAGTCTGCAGAAACTGTATTCCAGTAATCCCAAAGGAACAGAGATTCTAGGAGCCGAAAGCTCATATCACAAGGTAATCGTTCTTCCTCCAGTGCACACTTTCACCTCTCAGACCTGTGGTGGGTTCACTGTGAATTTCTTCACTCTCTACTGTGGGCATTGTGACTGGCACAAGCATTGTTGGGGAACCGGCATGAGGTTTGAACAATGTTTTTCTGTAAGGACATCACCTCTGGGAAGGAGCTAAGGCACACACCAAGCACAATCCACCCAACAGCTTGCTTAGTCTCTCTCCTTCTCTCGCCTGGAAATCCCCTGGGGAGTGTCTCTCTGGTTCATGTGTCTTGGTCTTAGGCACGTTCTGCATTTGGTTGCATTTAAAACTCTACTATTGAAAGGCATCAGTGACCGCGTCCCCCAAAGACACTCAGCACCAATCAGATCCTCTGGCTTGTCCTAATTCCATTCTTCCCACCCAGTATGAGCAGTCCCATTGATAGCTGAGCCTCTTCATCCCACTGATGCTGGTGTCATCACATACAGTCGTCCCATGTTGCTTCTGTGCCCACTGTCCCTACAGCTGTTGGGAGTGTGTATGGACTTGCTTCTCCTCCCCTGGCACCCGCAGTACCCAGAAAAGTTATTGATGTCAATGCTGGCCGCCACATGGCTATATTGGAGGTGGAAAGGCTAGGGATAGAGCAATAGGACTAACAGGAAGAAGAATGGGAAATCCAGGCCACTGCAGATGCCAACCTCTGGGCCACTCTAGAAGAAACAGAGAGTTCTTGTAGAGAGATCCCCTCACAGGGGATGCTGGTGGGTAGAAACAGTCTAGACCTGTGGTGATTCTTTGATGGTTGTATATGTTTGTTCATAATGGATTTCTGGACTAGATTAGCCTTGAACTCGCTATGGAGCTGAGGGTGACATTGAAATTCTGATCCTCTTCCCTCTACCTTTTGAGTGATGGGATTCCAAGTGTGTGCCAACTGATTTGCGTGGTCCTGGGCATCTGAACCAGGTCTGGGTGCTGGCTAGGCAATACTGTATCAAGTCTGGGTGCTTACTAGGCAACACTGTATCAGAACTCTGAGAGTGCTACGTAACATTTATCAGGCCTGGATGCATTCTAGGCAACATTGTACCAAAGGAACTCCATTCTCAGGTCCTGAGCTTTGTGTTTAAAGAGTTCTTCCCCAGGAGTCTCACTCTCACCCAGGTTTAGGAGGAAGCTGTGGCCCCTTTGAAGTCAGTTCTTTTTCTGACTTCAGTGGCTACCACTCCATATGCAGACCCCAGGATTATGGTGGTCTCAGCCAGTACACTGGAATGGGAAGGATGTTCTGGCGGACTTGGGCACATGTTGGGAGCACCATTGCCCTACAGGCATGGGACCAGCATAGGGTATTCTACTCTATGACAGCTGTAACCTTGGGTTTCTGAAGACATGGATCAGAAGTTAAGGGGCTCATGAACACATTCTCAGGGAGGCATTGGTGATTCAAGACAGAACCCTGGGGAAGCAGGGTCAGGAATGCCCTCAGTCTCTACCTAGTCTGAGCCTGTGTCACAGCACACACATCACAGTTTCAGCATCATGGGGGTGACAGAAAGTTCCCCTGGAAAGAAAAATACCACGTGGTGGAACCATCCCAGAATCAGCTTGTCCAGTGTAATGTAGCCCCTCTGTCAAGAAAATCCAGCCGTTTCTATAGCAATGTCTGGAGCAACCAATCTGTTTGGGCTGCTGTCACAAAACGCCATGGGCTAAAGTGGCACAACCTCCCTTGTCACTTCCTCAGAGACTGGTAAGTCCCCAAATTTTATTGCATTGTGGTGATCTCTCTCTCTCTCTCTCTCTCTCTCTCTCTCTCTCTCTCTCTCTCTCTCGTTTCTCCCTGTGGCTCATATAAAGACAGAGGGAGTTCTGCCCCCCTTCCTTTTCTTATGAGGATGCTATGAGGGATCCCCTTCCACGACATCATCTAAACCTGATTGCATCCTGTGGGACCCACCTTTGGTTATCATCACATTGTAGATGTGGGCTTCAGCATGTGATCGTGAGGTGAGACACACATCCAGTCCATACAACTCTCCATCTGTGTTATTCACTGCCAGAACTTCCTAGGCATGTCCACAGAGCTCATCAGAAGACATGGAGATTCCATTTGAAACCGTGGACTCTGATACCTACTGTATATGTTTGCCTGCAAAGGGAGACCCTTCTTTCTGGTCTACAAGGGTCTTTCCAGGTGAGTTTTTGGAGCATCACAGGGAATTATAATGGGTATATAAGTCTCCTTAGTATATGGCCAGAGGGCTTCTGAAAACCCACAAGGACTTAGGTTCAAGTACTGGTTTGGTCTGAGTTCCCAGGACCATGACCCTGGGATATAGGGCACTTGTGATTAGGTTGCAACTGTACTGAGTTGGATGGGACAAGGACAAAGGTAAGGGGTTGCATGAATGAACACACACACACACACACACATACACACACACACCAAAGCAACTGGGTCATAGCCTCTATCATAAACAAAGATGTGCACAGAGATCCAGCACCTTAGCAGGTGTACACCTGTGCACTCTCCAGTCCACGGTAAGCTGTGACTACCCATACATCTCATCAGCTAGTGAGCCAAAAGTCAAATATGGAATGCATTGTTTTGTTCTCTTGTATTACTTTTCAAAAATGACTAATTGGTCACTTGATCCAGTTCCTTTGGCCCCAGGACCTTGGCCTAGGTAACACATGATGAGGTCACTTCCCAGGGTTGTCCAAGGTTGACAGGAAGCAAAGTAAAACACACCTGTCTTCAATGCACTGTCACAGGCAGACAGTTGGGTATCACGTGCCCATTACAGTTTGGAGCTGAAAAGAACATTCTGGAATGAATGCCCAACTTCAGCCAATTGACCTGAGATGCCCAGCCCTTGACCTGTGTTCAAGCCACACAACCCTTTCTTCGGTACAGTGTCTTGAGTTCAGCTCTCTGCTTCCTGTTCTGGTGCTTTTATACATATTGCTGGCATTTCCCAAAGACCTCCCCTTTTCCTTCTGCCCTCATGGCTTCCTCTCTTATTCTCCAGCTCTGGAGTAGCTTCGAGTTGTTGGTAGAAGTCCCTGACTGCTCTGATGGCCAAGCCCTTCTCAAAACAAATACCTTTCTCTCAGCACCATCTCAGCACCTCTTCCTGTCATTTCTGGGGCAATTTGATTGGCACTTGTCCCTCCTATTAGAAGAGTCATGCAAAACAAAATGATGTCTACCCAAGTCTCATATGTGTCATCGATTTCTTTCAGACCGCAGGAGAGGAAACAGAACAATAAAGGGACACAGTGACCACCAGGGGCCACACCACAGTTTGCTTTATTGGTGTCTAGCACATGGTAAGCATGGAGCTAATTGGTTCATGCCCTATTTAGTCAGCACTGTAGCCAACCCCAGCTACAGCTACATGCAGGGTGAGTATCTTTCATCGGAGATGCTTTCAACTGGAATAGAGTTCATCTTTTTCAAGACTTTAGAACATTTTCATATTCATAATAAGAAATCTTAGGGATGGGACTCGAGTTCAAATGTGAAATTAATGTAGGTGTCAAATCTCAGCCCATCCAATCTTTTGACGTCACAGTACGATGCTGTCAGGCACAGATGTGTTAGGCTACATTCATAGCTCTCCTGGGATGCTTGCAGCCTGCCGATCACAGGGTGGACACAACTATACTCTATCTATATGCATAGCCAGAAGGAAATGACATTCTATACTTTGTTGAAATAGGAGCGGCGGCAGGGCTGCGTCCCCGGCACCCGGCCGCCCGCATGGCTAGCTTATGCCCGAAATAATTACACGGAAACTGTATTCTTTCAAACACTGCCTGGCCCGGCTTGTTCCAGCTTCTTATTGGCTAGCTCTTACATATTGTTCTAACCCATTTCTAATATTCTGTGTAGCCCACGAGCTGGCTTACCAGGGAGGATCTTAACCTGCGTCTGTCTGGAGCAGGAGAATCATGGCGACTCCTCAACTCAGCTTCTTTTTCCCAGCATTCTCTTCTGTCTACTCCGCCTACCTAATTTTCTGTCCTATGAGGGCCGAGGCAGTTTCTTTATTATTACAAGACCCACCTCCATCAATACTTTCAGTGTGCTCTGCCTAGGGCCACATGAAGGGGTAGTTTCCTGTGTCTCTGTCTAGGTGCCTTGTTCCTTAGAGCAGGAGCAGCTTGTAGAAGGACAGAATGGAAAGGTTCAAGGAGCAAGGCAAGACGTTAGGAGGAAAGACATCCTGCTCTGTACGATTTGGGGCTTTGCCTTGGTATTCTGTTCTCGAGAAGACAGGCCCTGCTGCCCACAGTGCCAGCCTCCCACAGTGCAACCCTTTTTACTTTCCACCTTGGTAAATGTTCTTACTCCTTCAAAAGGCTTCCTGGAGCCACCTCCCAAATAAACTACACACACCCAAAGACCCAGGGATCCAAACTTAACCAAAAGAGAAGATCAGTGAAGTGACCTGGCCAAGTTTATATGGCAGTAAGTGGTGAGGCTAGGATCCGAGTTCAAGGACCTATTTCACCCTGGCCTGATTCCAGCAGCGTGGCTGAAAGTGTACCCTCTAACAAGTAAGCCACCACAGACTGGTAAAAGGATGGACCCCCATAGCTGTCTCAGCATAAGCCCCCAAGTCTGTGAATGTGTTGCCAGGTAGAAAAGGAGAATTAAGGCTGTGGGTAAGGCTAATGTCACTTTTCATATGACTCTAAGAGGAGGTTATCTTTCGTTGGATTTGCTGACAGAGGAAGGGACCAGGAGCTGAAGGATATAGTGGAAATGCTACATTACTGGGCTGCCCTAAAAGATTGGAGGAACCATGGTCCTGCCAACACACATGGATTCTACCTTCCAATGTACAAGATAATATGTTCGTGCAGACATGCCACCATGACTGATGTGCGATCTTCACAGTCGACTTGACTAGATAGAGAATCACCATGGAAACGCACTTCTGTGACGGAGTTTCTACAAGGGGTGAGTTGAGGTAGGGAGACCCACCCTGAATGTGAACTGCACCATCTCACGAGCTGGGGTGACTGAATGAAAAAGGGACGAGCAGGGAAGCCAGTACCGGTATTCACCCCTCTCTCCTTTCTCACTGCAGATGCAAAGTGACTGGCTGTTTCATGCCAAGATGGGCTGTGCCCTCAAACTCAGACCTAGAATAAATGCTACTGTCCTTAAATCACAGCAAGGAAAAAGAGTGACTGATACCGGCACTAGCGTGTGGCACTTCCTTGGGGCCAGCCGTGGGAGCCTAGCACCCTACCTGGGTTTTTGTGGGTGAGGCTCAGATTCGGTTTTTATGGTTTCTCATGCCCATTATCTGCAGAAGATCTTGGCAATGTTTACGGACGCTGGGGAGATGAACTTTCTTCTGAAGACTCACACCTGGTGTTTTAAGTAGTCACAGCATCTGTCTTTCCCAGCATTCCCAGCTGGGCACAGAGCTGTGCACAGCCCGGGGGGAGAGGGGTCTGCACCCCCTGGATGTGGTCTGATGAACTTGCACATCACAGAAGCTTCCGTCTCTCCCCTCCCCCTCCCAGACAGCACATAATTACCCCTCCGCTCCCAGCAGCTCCCACCTAGGAGGCGAAGGAGCTTGCCAGCACAGAGCTTTCCTGCCTAGAATGGCTCCCACCTACGTCTTTCACAAACAAGGCGCATAGTCAACCATTATGAAAGGAAAAACAAAAACAAACAAACAAAAAAAAAACGAAACCCAAGCGATTATTCGTGAAGGGCCAGAATTTTAATAATACAGTAGGAGAATTGTCCCTAGAGGATAGCTGCTAATATGAACAAGAGCTTGCCTGATTGTTTGGGGATCAGAAAGGGACAATTTTGAGTAGTAAACTTTAGAAATTCAGCCCAAGGAGAGGACACCTTGCCTGGAGCTTAAGGTGAAACTTTGGGAAGTTCACAGAGAGCCTGAGAGAGTTCCTAGGGTAGGGAACACCACAGGGACTGGCTCCAGAAAGGTCAGAAGTCCTGAGCGTCCCTCCCCAGCTTCCAGGGGCAGAAGAGGACAGAGGGTAGGAGGAGAATGTCATGTGGTGGGAGAGGGTGAGAAGGAAGCGCTGACTGTTTCATGTTGGAAGGTGAGCTTAGAAGATCCGGCCATTCACTTAAACCCATTCTAATGATCACCCTCTGAGCTTTAAGCATTGTCCTTGTTATCTGACATGGAAGGATGAACCAGGCCCCGGGGAGTGGAGTGCTGCCCACAGAATAAGAAATGAAATAAATGGCAAAACCCTGGAATGTGCTCAGAAATAACAGCGAGCAGGGGGTGATGTTGGGGTTGTTTGCCCTGGGAAATGACAGGTCACTGGGCATATCTAGCTGGTACCCCCCATGTGCCCTCTTTCTCTTTTCTCCCTCTCTTGCCCTCCCCACCTCTCCCAGGTTCATTATGGACCCGTCCAGATGCCTCTGGCTCTACTCTCCCTCACATCTGCAATAAAAACCTCCTCAACCATACTTGGAGTGGTTATGTCCTCATTTTCAGTCAGAATCTGTCCTCTTGTAACTTTATTCACTGTGTTCTTTTTCTAAAAGTCCTTTTTTTTTTTTTTCCTACCTTGGGCAGTACCTCTGCCTGGCATCTTCTCCTAGCCACTGGACTATAGAGTTAAGGGTTATTCAGTAACCCTGGCAATTAAAGCTTGGTGTCCCAAAGGGGCCTGTAAAGGCTGGAGGGTTAGGTGGTCCAGCAAGTAGCCTAAAAGGCATACTGGAACGGCTAGCTGGAAGTGGTAAAAACTTGAAGGGTACCCTAGACAGGGTGGATAATGTAGGGATGCTGGAGAGGGGTACCAAATGGGATGGAAGGAAGATTAAAGCCACAGGCTAAGACAGGGACCTGCTACAAGGCCATGCATAGCTGATAAGGGATGAACTTGCTGAACATTTTTGTCTGTAAATAGAAGCACCTCATCCCTGGAGACCTGGAGAAGAGAGGCCCACCAGTTGGTAGCCAACAGCATATCTGTTAAGGGGACTCACAGAAGTGTGGAGACTGCTGTTGTGGGAAAATGCTTTTGTATACTGTAAAGATTTGTCACTTATATTGGTTTAATAAAACACTGACTGGCCAGTAGCCAGGCAGGAAGTATAGTTTGAGCAACCACACTAGAAGAATTCTGGGAACAGGAAAGGCAGAGATGGAATCACCAGCCAGACACAGAGGAAACAAGATGAGAATGCCTCTCTGAGAAAAGGAACCAAGTCATGAGGCTAAACATAGACAAAAATTGTCGATTGCCTTGGGTGGGCTACTCAGTCTAGGGGTTTGTAACCCACCCTGCAATCAGTTATTCCAGGGTCACAGAGGGGCGCTACCTGGAAGGGAATGAGCTAAGACAGAAGAAGGAGGCCAAGCAGATTTGTCAAAGCCTCCGTTTATTAGGGTCATGGTTGCTGCTTATATAGGCCCTGCATGAGGACTTGGTGGGCAGGGCATGGGATGCGCGTGGTCCCGGTCACGTAGGCCAGGTTACATTCGGACGGGTAGGTCAGAAGTCACAAGTTGCCACACCTAGTTCCCTGGATAGCTGGAATGTGAGGCGGGTTCCGCTAACAGATTAATAGTTAATTGGGTGAGGGGCAGGTTTTCTCAATAGAACATAATTATGGGTGTGGGGTTCTCTGCAGACTCCCTAGGGTGATGGTTTCTGTAATGATTTTTAGAGGGGAAATGGCTCCTGACAAAAAATCATGGCTAATTTAGTTGTAAGAGTTAGTTAATAATAAGCCTGAGCTAATAGGCCAAGCAGTTTATGATAAATATAAACATATAAACACATATGATGAATATGTGTGTTTCTTTGGGACTGTACCAGCCATGGGACTGGGTGGGACAGAAACTTCCATCTATAGACTGCCATGCCAAGGATATGCAGGGAGAATCTGGCAGGTAGCCAAGGTGGTGGTGAAATGACTAGAATCCAAAATTTGCCCCTTGACCTGCAGGCTCAAGAACACATAGAGACCATAATGGCAGTGCTTTAGCATGGAGGGGCTATATCTGGCACTCAGGTGAGCTCTGAAATTCTCTGTGCAACCTAGGAAGGAAAAGGCTAGCTCTCTGCTCCCGGGTGGCTTCCTGGATGCTGCTGACCCTGGTTGAAATTACAATGGTCTCTTTAGGTGGTAGTGTGCCTGCTCTAATTTAAGGTTTAAAATAGTAAGATTATACTTCTAAGCTCCAGCTGAGTCCTGTAAGAGTTCAGGCTTTGAGGATCCATTCCCATGTGCATATTTACATATGCATTAAGGAGCTCCGTACTTTCATGATTTATGTTGTTGGAAATTCTAAATGGTTACTGGGGGTTTTAGGGTAAAAGTCTGGGCTCTGGGCTCAGTCTGGAGTGATGGCTCAGGGGTTAAGAGCACTGACTGCTCTTTCAGAGGACCCTGGTTTAATTTCCAGCACCTACATGGCAGCTCACAACTGTTGGTAACTCCAGTTCCAGGGGACCTGACATCCTTCCACAGACTTACATGCAGACAAAGCCCCAGTGCACATGAAATAAAATAAATAACTTAAAAAAAACATTTTCAAAAAGTTTGGGCTCACCGGGCGATGGTGGCGCACGCCTTTAATCCCAGCACTCGGGAGGCAGAGGCAGGCGGATCTCTGTGAGTTCGAGACCAGCCTGGTCTACAGAGCTAGTTCCAGGACAGGCTCCAAAGCCACAGAGAAATCCTGTCTTGAAAAACTAAAAAAAAAAAAAAAAAAAAAAAAAAAGTCTGGGCTCTAGTAGTTCCAACACGGTAGGCTCCTCCACCTGTCCCTAGGGTGCCCATTTAAATGTCAAGTGATGAGAAAATATAGAGAAAGGAGATTTCTTCTATATGGCCACATGGACAAAAGGAACAAATGAAGAGGTCCAATGGGTGCCCATCTGACCTCCAGAGGCAAGGTCTGAGCTTGACCTTGCTCATGAGAGGGCAAGAGCTCTCCATGGACAGTGCAGGTCAAAGTGTGGTTGGCCCATCAGTGACTCAGCATTTTCTTTCCGGCAAGGTGGTCTGATAAATGTCAGAACCATGAGAAGTCTCCTCCCCAGTGACCTGTTCTCCCCTGGCTGCTCCCAGACTTCAGCTCTTCCCTTCTCCCGGCATGAGGTTCCTGGAGAAATTCTCATTTGAGAGGAGACTATCGTTTCAAAAGTCAGATAGACTACTGGAAGCCACCGTCTTCTTTTAGAATCCCCACTACTGCCACCACTGTCCCCTGGCAGAGCCCTTAGGAAGTAACCTTAAACATTATACCCTGTAGTGAGTTAGCTTAAATCAACTTTAAAGAAACAAAAGTTGGACTCAAGCGTTCCAAAGGACGGGATCTGATAGAAATTGGGGTCTATAAGCAGGTTGGTGGCCAGTGAGATGACTCAGTGGGTAAAGACCCCTGCCACCAAGCCAAAGATCTGGGCTTGATCCCTGGGGTCTACGCAGTGGCGGGAGAAACCGGATTCTGCAGGTTGTTCTCTCACGTCCACTCGTGTGCCATTGCACACAACTCCCCCCAATAAATACATGAATATAGTAAAACAAGCTCACAAGTTTGGCTACAAGCACAAATTTAAATGAACCTAAGGCCAGGCGGTGGTGGGGGCACACCCCTAATCCCAGCACTCATATCTCTGTGAGTTCAAGGCTAGCCTGGTCTCTACAACTAGTTCCAGGTCCGCTAGAGCTACACAGAGAGACCCACCTTGAAAAACACAAACACAAAACAAAACAAAAATCCTAAAGCCAAACTTTAAGCACAAGCGTATGCATCTGTGAACAGACTCATGATGAATTTTGAAATATTTGTAAGCTACTGGTTGAGAGCAAGCAAGCGCCCCCATGTGCTCCCCGGACGAGGCACTGTGAGGAACATGAAGAACCCAGTTCAGCTTCCCCCAAAGTTAAGCCAAAAAGGATTTATTTTCCAAGTTGAAATAAATTTTCCTTGTGTTTCTTGTAGAAAAGATTTTGGCTCTGGTTCAAGGCAATTTCATTCTTTTAAAACAAACATGTCTGAATAAGGCGGAGCCAGGACCTAAGCCGTGTGGATTAGCTGAGCCCATGCTCCACCCCTAGGTTCTCCTAGAGCACAGAGGTCACCTCGGACACAAGAGTTTCTCCCCAGGGCCTCACTGGTGCAACCCAGAGTTGGTCTGGTTTCTTTATAAGAAAGATTGGTGCATCCCAGTGGAGGAAGGGCTGCTTAGGGCTGGCTGCAGAGTGAGGCCGGCAGACCAGTTTGTCCTGACGAACTTCCAGGAACTTCACCAGGCAGAGAGAAGAAAGAATTGAGAGAGAGAGAGAGAGAGAGAGAGAGAGAGAGAGAGAGAGAGAGAGAAACCAAGGCCAGTGGCAGCTGGGAGAAACCAGCCAATCAGGTTTCCAGTGTCTTCACCAGAGCTTGAATAGCCAAAAGATTTGGCAGGGGCTTCTGAGGGAGAGTAGAGAGGAGCCCCCCCCCCCCCCCCCCCCGCCCCCTTCCTCCAGCGTTCCCCAGGGACAGGATGGAGGCTGCAAGGGGTTTGTGCCTGTAGACAGTTCACGTCTTCTCACTGTTCCTTTCTCTCCATGGCTTTTTTCATGTTCTGTGGAAGGATCAGTAAATGATAAACACTGGTAAACTAGAGCCTCTTTTTTTTTTTTTTTTTTTTTTTGAGACTGGGTTTCTCTATAAAACAGTGCTGGCTGTCCTGGAACTCTCTCTGTAGACCAGGCTGGTCTCGAACTCACAGAGATCTGCCAGCCTGGGATTAAAGGCATGCTCCACCACCACCACCCAGCCTCTTGTTCTGCTTTTGTCTTTGAGACAAAATCTCTTATAGTTCTGGCTGGTTTTGAACTCACTAGCCAAACATGACTTTGGTCTCTACCTCCCAGTGCTGTGATTACAGGCGTGAGCACCATGTTGAGTTTATGTGAGGCTGGGGCTTAAAATCAGAGCTTCCAGTATCAGCAACTCTAGGCAAGCATTAAGCTGCACCTCTAATCCCAAACTCAGGCCCTGAAAGGTGAATTCGGGGGACGTGTGCCACAAAGAGATGAAACAGCTTTTAGATTCAAAGTGGTCCCGCGACACCCGCTGTGGCTAGGACAGTACTTGATAGTACGTGAGACTCCTGTGTTCTTCTTTGTCTCTCAGGAATGCAGAGCCACAGGTGTTCCCAGCAGCACAGCCTGGACTTTTGGATGGAGCTTCTTGACGTGCTTCCCTCGGGTGTGTCCAGTGAAGAAATGAAGGGCAGGTGTCACCCTGTTTACAAGTGAGTAACCTAGGCACGTGCTCAAGGCCACTATCCTAGCTTGGTTTCTATTCCCGTGAAAAACACCGTGACTAAAAGCAGTTTGGCTTATTCCATCTTACAGTCCAATGACTAGCCAACATTTGAATATGTTTTGTATGTATATGTGTGTAGGGTGGTGTGTGTTGTATGTGTGTGTCTATGTGTGCATGTGTGATATGCACAAGTACTTATGTGTTTGAGTACTTATGGTAGCCAGAGGATGGAGTCCAATGTCCTATTCAAAGGGTCTCCAATTTAGATATTGAGGCAGGGTCTCTCATTTGAACCCAGCGCTTGCCAATTATAGTCTAGCTAGCCTGCCTATTCTAAAATCTCCTGTCTCTACCTCCTGAGCCCAGGAATTACGGACTGGTGGTCATGCTCACTCAGCTTTTATGGGGCTACTAGATCTGAGCTCTGGGCTTTGTGCTTGGGTGGCAAGTGCTTTATGCATTATGCAATCTCCCTAGCCCGTCACTTGAATTTTTTTTTTAAAAAAACACTTTTATATTTATTTTTGTTTTATGTGTATGTATCTTCATACCTGAGTATGTGCTTGCGCGCGCACACACATGTCACTTACATGCCGGAACACATAGATATCAAGAGAGGTGTAAGATCCCCTGGAACTGAGCCAGGCAGTGGTGCCGCACACCTTTAATCCCAGCACTTGAGAGGCAGTAGCAGGTGGGTCTCTGTGAGTTGGGGGCCAGCCTGGTCTACAAGAGCTAGTTCCAGGACAAGCTCCAAAGCCACAGAGAAACCCAGTCTCAAAAACACAAAAACAAAAACAAAAACAAAAAAAAGATCCCCTGGAACTTGAGGAAGAAGTTATAAGCTGCTGTGCCGGTCCTGGAAACAGAATCCTGTGAGGACACTCAGTGCTCATAATGGCTGAGCCATCTCTTTTGCACTTGAATATTTTTAAATATTTATTTTTATTAGTGTTTGTTTCTCTCTCTCCTCGTGAAAATAATCTATTCTCAGAACTTCCTCAGGCATTCTCTCAATCCTGTCCTCTGACATCCGGCTCTCTGGCTCCTACTCCGCTGTTTGTGTCTGGCTGCTTACCACGCAGGCAAAAATGCCACCATGCTCCGTAAGAACATGAAGGCTTGAACCTCTGTGCTCTCTGAGTCCTCATGCTTTTCTAGAGGAATTGCCCTGTGTGAAAGTGTTCGCGTTTGCCCATCAGTGAGTTAGAACATCTTGCTTGGACTCGGGATATAAATGCTTGGGGAGAGCTGGCCCCCTCCCTGCCGTGAGGTAAAGAAGCAGCAGGCTGACCCTACAGCCAGAGCTGCTGAGTATGTTCCCAGGGAGAAAGCAATAGTGAAGTGTGGCAGGGAGCTAAGGCACTGGAGGACTTCGGTCAATTGTTTAGGTGACTAATTGTTTAGGTGACTCAAGGAGAGCTGAAAACTAAGGCATAAGGAGGAACCAAAGAGGCCATGGGACAGATGCCCTTGTGCAGATGGGAACAAGGGCCCAGCATATCCTGGCACTGGGTAGAGGCTCCAGGTGTCAGGGCAGGAGGAACTGGGGGAGGATGCTAAGTGGACTCCTTGCCAACCAGCCCTACACCCCAGTGCCCTGGACTCTGCTTAGTCCTGTCTAAATAGCACTCTTCCCAGACCCGTCTGTTTCTCTGATCTCAAGCTCCACGCCAGTTGCTTTCCACTACTGCTATTTTTCTTTATTTTTGTTGTTGTTTTTGTTTTCTTTGTTGTTTTTGTGGTTGTTGTTGTTTTTGAGACAGGGTTTCTCTGTGTAGCCCTGGCTGGCCGGGAACACACTCTGTAAACCAGACTGGCCTCGAATTCACAGAAATCTGCCTGCCTCTGCCTCCTGAGTGCTGGGACTAAAGATGCTCCACTTCAAAGAAGCTTGCACTTGTTCCTCGGGTCTTCCATAGGTGACCCTATTTGAAGGCTCTCTAGAGCAGGCACACGACTCGGCTTTCTCTAGACTCCAACACATCTGTCCCAGCCTGAGCCGTCTGTATTCAGAACACCCTTCACACTGCGGTCTGTCCACACGCTAGACGGCTTCTGAGGAACTGAGTGAAGCAAGCGGAGCACTGCCAACAGAATCCACCAACTCCACGCCAAGGAAGAGGAGAAGCAGAGATACTGCATGTTGTGGGACCCAGAGGTGTTGAGTTACAACAGGAACTGGCTGAAAGGTATCTTTCTGAGTGATGAAACTATTCTTTCAGGGGTGAGGTTGAACCCCAGACCGCATACATGCTAAACTACGCGTGTGCTCACCAGCAAACTACATTCCAGCCCTTGGAATGTTCCCAAATTGGATTGCAGGGATAGTTACACCATTCTGAGAAATTTATGTAACACCTTTGAATTATGCAGTTGTGTGTATATATGAAATGTGATAAGATTTATGATATGCAGATTACATACACGCTGACTCACTTTTGCTGGCTCTTCAACTGGAATAAACAATCAACAACCTTAAATCTTGAAAACCAAAAAAAAAAAAAACTGTCATCCAATTGACAACCAACTTTGCTAAAAGGTGGGGATGTGCTGATATCCAGGTGATAGATCAGAGCTGGGTGTAGGTGGAGACCTAACTTGCTTTTCTCTTGCTAGGATGAAGCACTGTTCAGAAGCATCTCGGGGAGAAAAGGGTTATTTCCTTCCTAACAGGGCACAGTGAAAGGAAAGCCCAGGCAGGAACTGAAGTGAAGGACTCAGTCTGCTGGCTTATTGAGCAAGGTTGCTGGCTTAGCTCCACCTTAGCTACCTTTCTCATGGTTCCAGGCCTTCCTGTCTAAGGATGGCACCGCCCACAGTGGGCTAGGCCAGTGACATCAATTAGTAAATAAGAAAATTCTTCACAGGAAAATCTGATAGACAATTCCTTAGTTGAGGGTCCTTCTTCCCAGGTGACTTTGGGTTGTGCCAAGTAGACAGCTGAGGTTAACTATGACAATTGTGAGGGGGGGGAGGCAGGGGGAAATCCTTCAAGGAGAAGAAAAACAATTGATCCTTGGGTGGGAACTAGGTGTTCACATTTAGTAATATATTCCTTGACACTACTCAGTAAACTTGAACCTGTGTTTTAACTTGAAAGTGAGCTCTGGCTAAGTGGATGTTCAGTCTTAGGGTAAATCCTACAGTGGAAAGAAGTTAAGTTCACTTTTTTCCTAGGGTAAACAAGTTCCTTCTGAATAAGGTTATAGAGGGCTTTTTTCTTTCTTTTTCTATTTTCCTTTTCTTTTTCCAAGACAGGGTGATGTGGGATGCCCTTCTGTATGCTGTGAATATATCTTATTACCATTGGTTAATAAAGAAGCTGATTTGACCTATAGCCAGGCAGAATAGAGCCAGGCAGGAGATCTAAGCAAAGAAACATGGAAAAAGAAGGCAGAGTCAGGGGAACATCAGTAACAGCCAGAGAAGCAAGATATGAGGTAGCACCATGGCCACGCGGCAATGCATAGATTAATAAAAATGGACTAATTTAAGATGGAAAAGCCTGAGTCATTGGCCAAACAGCTTGTAATTAGTATTAAGCCTCAGAGTGGATATTCGGGAACTAGCAGGCAGGAGAGAAACCTCTAGTTACCATAGGGTTTCTCTGTGTAGCCCTGGCTTTCTTGGAACTCACTTTGTAGACCAGGCTGGCCTTGATCTCAGAGATCTCCCTGACTCAGCCACCAAAGTGCTGGGGTTAAAGATGTACTTCATGATGCCCAGCATGTGTGCGTGTGTGTTTGTGAGTGTGTGTGTGTGTAGTTACTTTTTATTCCATTAAAAAGCACCACCACTTATTGTGTCGGAGCTGATTTGATTTCCCTTTGTCTCGGAAGGGCTCAGCCTTTCCACAAGGTGCCCTGAGATCAGCAGATTCAAAGTTCCATTTGCTTGTTCCTTGCTGGTTTTTCGATGACTTGAGTTTGCAAAGCAAACACTGCTGAAACTAACTGTATGCTACTGCACACAGGACCCAGGAAAAAGCCGACTTTGTCATGGTGACGACTGTGCTGAGTTAAAGCCTTCCTCCCACCCCTGACCCCCCCCCCAAAAAAAAGTTTCTCAAGATTCCTTTTAACCAGGGCTCATTGTGGTTGTCCACTCTGCTGAAGAGGATTAGTGAGGGAGCGGTGGGGCAAAGCCCCTGGAGAGCTTTTTAACGCTTTATTAAAAGGTCACAAAGCCCCTGGCATTCACTCTTTCCCCAGAGTCTAAAACTGAGTTTTTTTGAGTGGTCCAGCCAGTTGACTTTCCCCGGGAGTTCTTGAGCAGGGAGGTGGGGCTGCTGTGCGCTGGCAGCCCTAGGAAAGCAAGGGGTTGCACGCAGGTCTCACTGACTTTATACAGTGTCACTGTCTCTCTGGTAATAGTTTGGATTGATTGCCGCTGAACCATGACTTCATCTTTGCCTATCTGCTTACTGGCCGGCTTATCACCTGACCAGTTCCACCAGGTGGACGCAGCTTCCAGAGCAGTGAATTTCCCAAGTTCCTGGAGGAGTGAGTGCTGGTCCCTGGTCCCGGAAGAATCTTTCAGAAGCCCAGCGAGTCTGGGGTCGAGCTGGAAAAGCCCTAAGCTGCATTCCACTGGGGATTTGAAAAGGTTCCTGAATCCTTGCTAGAAACAAAGGCCTCTAACTCTGTTGACATGCTAATAGAGCACTTCAAAAAAGCTGACTACTAGACTGCTAGCCTCCCTCCTCTTTGAACAGAGTCCTAATACCAATTAACTTCTCAGGAAACACTGTGAGCAGCCCCCACTGAGCTGAAGCTACAGGTTTGAATAGCTTTGCAGAAACAGGGCCATGCAAAGACAAAACAAGGACACTGTTGCAGTCCACGGTCTGATAGAAGAACCACTTTGCAGCCACTGGGCTAGGACAACAACCTGTTAGGGATGAAGCCTGCACCTGTTCCTGGAGGACAGGACACTCCCACCTGGCACCGGCTGCTTGCCTGGGAGTCTGCAGGGAAGTGTCCACACCCTTCAAAGCAGCCTGTAGCCCCTTGCTAGGAGTACTATTAGCAATGAAGAATGCTCTTATTCTGACAGAGCTTTTCAAGCAGCGATGCTCATGGCTAACCAGAACCCAGTCTCAAGGGCCTGCCTCTTGCCTCTGTCCAGCTTCCTTTGCCTCGCTGATTTCAATTTCCTACATTTGTGTCCAAACCGTGGAACTTAACCGTGATGGAACTTAGACGGTTCGCTTTCCACAGGTGATGCCAACTGCAGCCCAAGCTGAATCTAACCAACCCCAAAGAGGTGCTTACAGCACAGTCAAACCAGATGGGGACCCCGGGCAGCGTGGGGTCCAACCTGCTAAGGCTTGTACGCAGAGGGTGGGTTGAAATCCTTGACTGAACGGATACTGTTTTCTTAACATACACTGGAGAGTGAAGCCTTGTCTGGCTTTCCTGCAGGGCTGCATCCTAGGGATCTTTACATCATTGCTGGGACCTCATTCAAGATTCTAGACCAGGAGTATAGAAGGAAGGCTTTCGGGACTCTCCCTCTCCAGGTGCAGAGCTAAGCCAGTAGCTCAGAGCCATGTTTGTTATTCTTAAAAAAACGATTCCCGCAGTGGGTTGGCGGAGCCCGCCATGAGAAAGCGACTACAGGAGGGCACGCTTCCTTGGCCCATGGTAGCGGCAGGTAACAGACAAGTAAACAAAGGAAATAGCCATAAGTATTTATTAAGGAAGGGGGAGAAAGAAAGACAGAGAAAAGAGATAAAAGGAGAGAGGAGAGATAAAAGAAGAGAGAGACAGAGAAAACACGTGCGCACGCCAAGGAAACAGAAAGAAGAAGGGTCCCAAGATGGCGATGGGCGGGTCAGAGGTTATGGGAGTGGGCGTGGCTAGGGCAGGGACCAAAAGAATAACAATGTTGACTCTACTCAGTATCCAGGTTCAAATGGGGAAATATAATCAGCCTCCAAATACAAGGATGCACAGCTTCCGTGAAAACTAGTTCTGGGAACTAGAGAGCTGGCTCCGTGTCTAAGAACTATTATTCCTTTAGAACGGCGGGGTGGGTGTGTGGACAAACACAGGATAGACAAGACACGCGCAAAAGGAAGAGACGAGACATGCGGCTCCCACGTGGGTGCGCTTTAATGGGGAAAGGGAAACACGATAAGGGATGGGGTGTGCGAGACACACAAGCGGCCAGAGGGGGGTGAGAGAGCGAGACCTCGTGGAAGCTCGCTTTTAACGGGGGGGGGGGGGGGGGGGGGG
>NW_026068020.1:4050809-4067845 GCF_014885135.2 Alexandromys fortis
GGTGGGTGTGTGGACAAACACAGGATAGACAAGACACGCGCAAAAGGAAGAGACGAGACACGCGGCTCCCACGTGGGTGCGCTTTAATGGGGAAAGGGAAACACGATAAGGGATGGGGTGTGCGAGACACACAAGGGGCCAGAGGGGGGTGAGAGAGCGAGACCTCGTGGAAGCTCGCTTTTAACGGGGGGCGCAAGGTTATCTGGGAGACCCACACCTGGGCACGCCCGCGCGCACAGGTGTCGGTAATCCAGGAGAAGTCTGGGAGCTGTAGTTTCCAAGGAACAACAAGAACACTGCTGCTCTTGCAGAAGACCCAGGCTTGGTTCCTAGCACCCCTGTGGCAGCTCACAACCATTTATAACTTCACTTCCAGAGGATCTGGTCCCTCTTCTGGTCTCTGTGGGCACCAGGTACACACATGGTGCACAGGCATACATGTAGGTAAGCACATATAAAATAAAATTAGTAAGTCTACCAAGAAAAAAAGACAGGCGTGCAGGGCAGCAGGCAGGCAGGAAGGAAGGAAGGAAGGAAGGAAGGAAGGAAGGAAGGAAGGAAGGAAAGAAGGAAAGAAGGAAAGAAGGAAAGAAGGAAAGAAGGAAGAAAAGAAGGGATATATACATTCATGAAGGCAAACACATGTACACATAAAATGAAAATGAATCTAAAGACAAAGACAAAATACCAGCTCATCATCAGCTCTCAATGGAAGAAAAGCAGGTCCATAGCTGAGAAGCTCCTACAAGGGGCATCGCTGTTGGGTTTGAAAAGAAGAATCTTGGTTGCTTAATGTTCACCCTCCCACATGTACAGCTGGAGTAACAACACGCACAAATCCAACTGCCCCATTCCTCTGGAGATGGATGGGTTGTCAGGGCCAGAAATGGGACAGTTGCGGGAGGGGCGTGGCACACTCACCAAACACCACCTTCCCACCTGCAGCTGCCTTTCAATCAACAGAAGAACGCATCTGAGCTGAGAGGAGGGAAAGGGGTGGGACAAGGCCAGGAAGACAACTTTTATCATTGTTACCGTCGTTACCATTGTTATTATGCAGGGCCGGATCTCACGTAGTCTAAGTGGACTTCAAGCTCTCTACCAAGCTCTCTCTGTAGCCAGTGATGACCTTGAGCTCCTGTTTCTCTGGTCACCACCTCCTGAGTGCAGAGGTCACACTCCATTTGCGCAGTGCAGCGTTAGAGGTTGAACCCAGGGTCTGCGGTGTGCTAAGCAAGCACTGTCCCCACGAGCCACACCTCCCCCCTCCCCTAGCCCCAGGAAGCAGCTCTTGTCACTCACCAAGTCAGTAAATGGGGACTGAGGCATTCTCCCCCAGTCATTCAGACTGCCAAGTACATTCTCCTTTGCAAAAAGTCAAGGGCCAAAGATTTCCACCACCCTGCCGCCCTACCACTAAGGTCCTTGCTATTTCTTATGCCAGACAGAAGGTCCTTGGTGTTATGGATTTGCTGCGGGTCCCCGCAGCTTGCTGTGGGGTCAAGACCACGCAACAGGTCCACAAACCAAGGTGGCTGGTCCCCAGCCATGTGGCGGTTGGTCCCGGGCTAGTGGTGTGGGCAGGCGGTGGGTGGAAGGCACAGATGCTGCGAGTTTCCGGGACTGTTGGGGACCCAAAAGCAGCCAGTCCCAGAGACCACGCAGCAGGAAAGGTGGCTGGTTCCCTGGGCGTCCCAGGCGGCTAGCCAGGTGGGCAGCGGGTGGGCAAGGGGCAAACAGATAGGCACACCATGTAAAGTTAGATGTTTATTAGATGGGTTATGGAGGGGAAGGAAAAGGGGGAGAAGGGGATGAGAGAGAGAGAGAGAGAGAGAGAGAGAGAGAGAGAGAGAGAGAGAGAGAGAGAGAGGAAGAGAGATAGAGAAGGGGGGCAAAGAGGTGGGGAGAAAGGCAGAAGCTGCCTCTTGGAGAGAGGGGACTGGAAGAGAGGAGAGTGGGGCGTGGGTGGAGGCTGCCAGGAGGAAGGGAGTGGGCGTGGCTTGTCTCTTAAAGAGCCAGAATATTACAGTTGGGACATCATCCTTGTGGGATACTATCTGGGATTCATGCTATGGTCTGAGATCAGGCCCCATATCCTTGTGATGTGACCTTCTTCAGTGTGGGTTTTGGTCTGCATGGTAAACCATCATCTCTGTGCTGGGTTCAGAGAAACTAGCCACTCGGAAATTAATCACACCATAATCAGTGTCTGTAGCTGGTGTAGCAAATCACCAAGAACCCATTGATATAAGAAACGGCGCTCTTTCCTCAGGGTTCTTAATCCCATTAATAGGAGACTTTTATAATAAGCTCAAATGGAAGCACAAAGACAATTTTTGTTAGATTTTAGAGAGAAACACCCGCTTGGCAAGCTGTAGATCCCAGCAGGTGGCTGGAGAAGACCAGATTAAATTAGGGGAAAGACCATGCCATTGAAGCCGGCATGGAAGCTGGCAGCACCGAGACAGGCAGCTGTATGGTGGGGAGGGGAGTTTTACAGAAAGAATGGAGCCCAAGGCACCAGGGAAGGTAAGCATAGAAAAAAAATAGGAAGTAGAATTTTGGGCATTTAGAAGCCACATGGCTGCTGTCCTGCAAGCTGTTTAGGGGGCAGGACTTCTGGGAAGGAAAAGCGCATCTTCTCAGTAAAGGGATGTTGGTTCTGCCTATCTCTTTAGCACGGCCTGTGGTTGACCCCTTAGGCAGTCATTCATTGCTGGAATGTTCCAGGTCATTAGCTGGAGTGTTAGGTCTGCTCCTAACCCTGAGATGCCATCCTCCTGACTAGAAGGAAACAGCTTTCCCTTCACGAGCCTTTCCTGCTGCTCTTTCACCGGGCTCCTTTTTAACATAGCAGCTTTCTCCTTTAAGCAGACGCCAGAGTCCTAGATCAAGACCTCCGCAGGATGGGTTCCTTCCGGAGGCTCTTAGAGACCCTCAGCTCTGGGCTCCGTAGTCCCTGGTGGCTCTGGTGATCTGTGGCATTTTTCGAACCCATGGCTGTTTCATGCCGCTCTGTGTCCCGGCTGTCACAGGGCGTTGCCCTCTCTCTATGCCTGTCCTCATGGGGCACAGTGGAAACAGGTGTTTAGAAACTGTCAGGAGCCATTTCCCCTCTAAAAATCATTACAGGAATCACCCTGGGGAGTCTGCAGAGAACCCCACACCCATAATTATGTTCTATTGAGAAAACCTGCCCCTCACCCAATTAACTGTTAATCTGTTAGCAGAACCCGCCTCACATTCCAGCTATCCAGGGAACTAGGTGTGGCAACTTGTGACTCTTGGCCTACCTGACCGAGCTATGTGACCGGGACCACGCGGCGAGATCCCTTGCCCTGCCCCCCATTCCTTACCATATATAAGCAGCAACCATGACCCTAATAAACGGAGGCTTTGACAAATCTGCTTGGCCTCCTTCTTCTGTCTCAGCTCATTCCCTTCCAGGTAGCGCCCCTCCGAGACCCTGGAATAACTGATTGCAGGGTGGGTTACAAACCCCTAGACTGAGTAGCCCACCAAACACAATCGACAAGAAACAGTGTTTATTAAAAAGCATTGACTCCTCCCTTGACCCACAACGTGACTCAGTACAGGAACCTGGCCTATGGAGTGTCTTAGTTGTAAAACAGGATCCCTAAGAGATTAGAGACGACCTTGATCAACCTTTATCAATTGTTCAGAAAGGAAAATCTGTTGGGGTGCCTGCCTCCCAGGATAGTCTGTCTCATTTAGGGTGAACGGGTTCTAGAAGGGACCCACACATAGACCCCAACAGCTGCAACATTTTCCTCATTCCCAAACCTTCATCCCACCCTTATAAAGGTTCTCAACCAGCTTTTTTCCCAGGAAGACTCCTCAATTTCCCACAGGAGAGAGGGTGTCCCTAGCTGAGTACTGATCAACACAGTCTCATCATTGGAAGGTCAGCCTCGGGTCTCCTTCTACCTTCTGTCTCTACACTACCTCAGAAATCCCACACTGGCATCTCTGCCTTCATTTTGTATCTATTTCATTTACTTCGGCTAAAGATAGAGAGACAAATCATTGTTCTTAACCTGTCCTCAGATCACCATGGATACTGGGCATAGCTGAACCTCATAGACCACTGCCTAGATATTCATGAGAAGAGACTGTACCAAAGCACAGAAGAGGTATTCTCCTGAGAGCAATGTTGGTCCCCATCAAATGATGCCATTTAGAAGAACTTTGGACCCCATTGCAGAACCAACACTGACCATAGCTACTTCAGGACTGCTTCCTTAGGCTTCCCTCTTCTCAGCCCATCCTAGTTCTTTATCTACTTATACCTAAAGCTTGTGCCAGCACTATCAAAATGGCCTTAGGGATCACTGTATCCTTTTACTGGCTCTTCCTAATGTAGCCACCACATTGAATAAATCTCCCCTCTCTGTTGTCCAGAATAATTTGTCTCCCTATTTGTATTGGAGATGGGTAGCTGAGCCTGCCTGTTGGGGTTGCTGGACCTGGGGATTCCAGTTCTGTGGGGGGATGGGGGCTATGTTCCACCTTAGATCTGGGGTGACTTTATCTCAATTCATTACATGTGTATTTTCCAAAACGCAATTCTAGGTCCCAGCGGACAGGTCTTTTGGGTAGTGGGTGGGTGGATGGGTATTATCCAGGTCAATGCATCGTGATTCTTCTACACTGAGGCAGAGTTTCTACAAACTTCTAATGACTGTTTGAGTCAAATGCAACTTTCTCAAAGAAAGATTCTGCTAAGCAACCACTGTGTTGTAAAAGCTTTGCTGGTGGCTCCGAGACAAACCCAGAGGAAATAGGAAGCAAACTGCTCTGCAACTCATCTGTGGGACTGGATTGCGTGTAGAAAACCAGCCTGTATGGATCTAGAAAAAAAAAAAAAACATATCGAGTGAGGTAACCCAGATCCAGAAAGACGAATATAATATGTATTCACTCATAAGTGGCTTTTAGACATAAAACAAACAAAAACCAACCTACAACTCACAACCCCAGAGAACCTAGAAAACAAAGAGGACCCTAAGAGAGACATACATGGAGCTACATAGGGAATAGAAAAAGACAAGATCTCCTGAGTAAATTGGGAACATGGGGAGGAAAGGGGGGGAGAGGAGAAAAAATGTATAGCTCAATAAAAACAATAAAAAAAAGAAAAAAGAAAACCAGCCTGGGAGCCCAGTAGGGTGGAGCTGACCCTCCTTGGTGGGAGGAAAAAGAAGAGGAGGGTTGAGCTGAGATAGGAAGGTTCTGTGAGACAGGTGGGCTCAGAACCTAAGACTATGAGAAATCAGGGACAACTATGACCTCCTAAAAGTTTAATTCATGAACGGCAGTACCACTCAAGGTTCCCAGTGCATCTTGCTCTGGCTTTGCCGCCACGTGGGACACACTAGACGCCTCAGGAAACGGAAGCTTAGATGTAAAGAGGAAGAGATGGAAGTGGGTAATGCCAATTTATAAGGAATACAGAAGAGTTCCTCCTCACCCTGCCAGATTGTCCTTGACTAAACATGAGCCTGGCTCCTCTGTGCCCTTGACCTATGGGACCAGCAAGGCTCAGTTGCAGCAAGAATCCTGTGGACCCTTTAGGGATCTCTTAACCCTACTTGCCTTCAGCAGGAAACCTATTTTAAGTCAGTTGGACAAGCTCTCTCAACCCTGATGTCTCCTTTGCCTGTCCCATCCACCAAACCCTTAACAAGAATTTCACATGTTATCATTTGAGTTGAATCCTGCCTCTTTCCTGGTGGCAGTCTTGGCCCCTAGTTGATATTCCTTAATGTGCAGCTCAAGTTGGCCTTTTGATCTTCCGTCCTCAGCCACCAGTGAGCTGGGATTACTGAAAAGTATTACAAGGAGTCCATTGTTTCACCTAGCATCTTTCCCTTCGTTTCTATGCTTCCTGCCCTCGGTCACATTCTAGCATATTCTTCTACTCCTACCTCTGCATTGGTCCTGAAGCTTCCATGGAAAGCCCTGCCTGGGAGGCAGCCACAGCAGAAATCATGAAGGAAGGAAGCCTGGCCAGGCCCTGCTAGTACGTGGCCAACTCAGCTCTCATTTCCTTTCCATTTTCTTTCTAGTGTTCCTTTCAAAATGATCTCTCTTTCCCTTAGAACATGTCTTTTTTTAACCTTAAGCCTCACATGGAAAGAATTTGTTGAGCTTGCAGTGGTGCAAGGGCATGAACTGTTTGTGCCGTGATTCATGCACCCTGAACTGCTGAAGGGCACAGGACCGGGACAGAGAGTGTTAGCTGGGAGATCAGGCCATAAGTTTTCATGCTAATGGGATGTGATGACAAGCCTGTGCCGCAGAATATAGAGTCTTAATAGCAACCTTTGGTTTGGTAGCCTGATTCTCTACGTCTGTAAGGAAAAGAGGAGATGGAAAAGCCAGAGTACAGATGTGAGTGTAGGACAAGATGACGATTGAGTTTAGTCTAGTGCACAGTCTCATTTCCTAAAGGATGCTTAAAAAAATCCTAAAGGTCCGAACCAATGAGGCATACAATTCTAACAGACCATCTGGTCTACCTCTAGTCTCCAGGTTCAAGCTTTTTATATCTGAGAAATGGGCTTCGGAAAATTCCATGATATCCCGGTTTACTGTTTTCGGCACCTCAAATGTCAACATTAAACAGATTTTCTTGTACTTCTGAAGGTTGACACATAGACAGGATGGAAAGAGGTCTTATATAGTTATAACCAGAACCATGTGATTTCTCTAGCCATGAGCTGTGCTGTCTCAGATGGAATTAGCTGGACCAGCCAAGGTTTCTGAAAAACTAAAGAGTGCACCTAGATCTTCCTAAGATGCTGTCTGTAGAGAATATCTGTCAGAGGAACATGGCTGGGATCATAGTTGTGGAAAAGATTTCCCAGCACAATTTATTTTTTTACATATGTGGAGGTCAGAAATCCAAAATCAGTTTCATTAGGTCAAAATCAAGGCACAGGCGGTGCTACCCTTTCTCCCGAAGTTCTTGGGAAGAACCCATTCCTTGCCTCCTTCAGCGTCTAGAAGTTGTGACATTCCTTGGCTTCTAATCACACCATTTCTGCTACTATGGGCTCCTTACCATCTCCATCTGCTAAATCTACCTACCTCTCTTTCATAAGGACTTTTATTGTTGCTTTTAAGAGCTACGATGGTGGGGCTGAAGAGATGGCTTAGTGGTTATAAGCATTGGGTGCTGTTCCAGAGAACCTAGGTTCGATTCCCAGCACCCACAATGGCACTCACAACCATTTGTGGCTCCGGTTACAGGAGATCTATATAATATCCTTCTCTAACCTTTATGGACCCACATACACACAAATAAGTAAATAAATTTTTAATTAATTAAAAATCAAATTTTAATTTTATTATAAATATTTTTTAAAAATGAATTACTATGGCAGTATTCCTATTTTGAAATCCTAGACTTAATCCCATTTGCCAAGATTCTTTTCCTACCTAAGGAAACCCTGTATGGTTCTGAGGGTTTGTCCCTGAGCTCTGCAGTCCTATCAGTTGTCTGCTTGAGTTTGAATTTTGAACACACATTTGTCACGTTTTTTTGAATGGTGTTGCTTCAAGTGCTCTTTGTGCCAGTCGGGTAGGATTGTCACGTACCAATGCCTATAACATCTGGACAGGAAGCAACAAGCAGCGATTGCCAGGAACCTGGAGCCGTTGGCATCTGCTTGGCTTTGCTCCATCTTTGTTTGTGTTGCTTGCTATGCTGGAGCTGTGACTGGGAGGAAACAGTGTGCAGGCTTCAGACAGGAAAAGTTTTCTCCTCTCGTAAAGACAAACTCCTGCGCCAATGCGGTTTGCTGTTGCTGGTTTCCCCCTCTGCAGAGAATTTGAAGACATTATGTCAAGAAACATTGATTCAAACCCTTCTATCAGGAGTCTTTAAGTTGTTAGGAGTGAAAGGATTTGAGGGCAGGACATTCTTTTTGGAGCCCTAACCACACAAATCTTAGAAGTCCCTTGCCTCCCTCTCTTTACTGATGCTATGAGTGTATGTGATGTGTGGGAACACCCACACACCTGTTACCCACAGGAGCACAAGCCAACCTCGAAAATGCTGCTCTTATCAAAACGTGTGCCTCACATTTACTGGCATTTTTTAATTTTTTTTGAACTATTAAACCTGTTCCTGGTCAGAAAAAAATGCATCTTCCTTTTAACTTAGTAAGAAATAGTGGCATTTGTTCCTATCTGCTAAAACATGACTATTTCTGCAACTCCTCACACAGTACAGTGGACCCTTAGACGCGTGTAGCTCTTTTATGTTTTGCCGGCTTCCCTTAGATCACTAGAAGAGAAAGAGGAAAAAATATTGTAGATGTACGAAGCCATAATAATGGTTGTTTATTGTTTGGTTAGGATCAGTCCCTTGAAGCTGTGAGACTAACAAGCAAATCTGAGAAATGAGGCGGAGTGGGAAGAGAGCCTGCGAATAGCCAGACCCACGGCGGCAGAGAAATCCGTAGCCAGACATTGTGGGTGTGGAAATGGGTGTGTGTGGTGGGCACCGAGGTGGAGCTGGAGATCCAAGTTGGAGTGTTTTCAATCCCATATTGTTGCATGTGTGTGCCATGTGTGCCAGAAACCTGTTCTGTCACTGCAGGTGCTGTGTGCCCCGGAAACCTGCTAGGCTCACTCTCCCATTCACTCACGCATGTGTGGGTGCTGTGCCCTAGCCGCCCTGTCCTCACTGGGAAAGAGCCGGGGTCCTGATGTGGCAGCTGCCATTGTTGGGTTTGCATGTGACATGGCCAGAAACCAGCATGAGGGTAGGTGGCGCGCTGGGGTGACTAGATGGCAGCTGAGGCTGAGGTGCAGGGATTGAGACTGGATGGGGACGGATGTGGTGGTGGCCTGATGATGTGTTCAGAAAGGTCAGGCTTCGGTTTGCTGGGACACTCCAGCCAGGTCTACCTTCCGAATTATTAATTATTGATGAATTATTAATGGCTCCTCTGTTCTGGGTCTAGATGTCTGCCTCCCAAAGCTGTAAGTTGAAACTTAATCGTGATGACTAACACTGATTGTTAACTTGACAGGATCTAGAATCACCTTGGAGACAAAGCTCTGGCCGTGTTTGTGAGGGAGTTCCCAGGTTACATTAGTGAAGATGGGAAGACCCCCCCCCCCCAGTTCTGTACTAAACTAAAAGGAAAAAGCCAGTCAGATGAGTAGCCTCAGGCACTTCTGTTTCCTGACTGCAGATGCAGTGTGGCCAGTGGCTTCACGCTCCTGCTGCCGTGACTTCCTTGCCATGATGGACTGTATCTCTGAACTGTGAGCTGTAACAAATCTCTCGTTCTTTCCTTTCTCAACTAGATTTTGTCAATACATTTTGTCACAGCAATGAGATAAGTTAATTTCCAATATGAGGGTGTTACACTCTAGGGCATTTGAGGAACGATCAGATAATGTGGGAAGAACTCCCCTCCCCCACAAAATGGAGTTGATATCCTTTTAGAATAGGCCAGAGAAAGTTCCATTGTCCCCACCACCCGTCACTTAGGGTTGTAGAGGAAAGTCTGAGGCAGGAGGGAGGTGGCAGGCCTTCCTACATGAGTTTCTCTTCCATTAAAGATATACCAACCTCCAGAGTGTTGAGAAATGTCTTTTGTTTATGAGTCCTCCCACTTGAGGTATTTTGTTAGGGCATCAAGAGTGGACAGAGACTCCCTGCTTTCCCTCCTTGGTATTTGGTTTGCATAAATGATGCCCCACCTAGGAGGTGTGAGGAGGATAGACTTGTCAAAAATGAGCCTGACCTCCAGCTTGCACAACTGGAAGGATGGAAATGCAACTTTTGAGAGGGACAGCACGGAGGAAACCCACTCTCACAGGCTCTCAGGTCATGGCAGTTTTCACAGGGGAAACACAGTCAAGTGGTTCTTCTGGATTCAGGAGCTGGCCACTTTCCTGGCCACTTCAGTAAGGAACTGCCTGCTCAGCCATGTTCATCCGTCTATCTTGGAGTGGTCTCTGGGCCTCACTGTGTCCCTGCTCACTGATTCTCCCTATGACAACAGAGGTCGTTCTCTGAGCATTCTACATACATATAAAGACATATGATTCTCCCTGTGACAACAGAGGTCATTCTCTGAGCATCCCACATACATATGAAGCACACTAGGCTTGAGGGAATTGTACATGTGCAAATATCTCTTTAGACTACCATGTGTGTTCTTGCACAAACACATATCCCTCCAGTTCTTGCTGATGACAGAGGCCATGCTAATAAAAATTCCAGAGGAAATACAGACAGGAAGGAAGGAAGGAAGGAAGGAAGGAAGGAAGGAAGGAAGGAAGGAAGGAAAGGAAGGAAGGAAGAAAGGAGGGAGGGAGGGAGGGAGAGAGGGAAGGAAAGAAGGAAGGAGGGAAAGA
This sequence comes from Alexandromys fortis, assembly GCF_014885135.2. Lineage (NCBI taxonomy): Eukaryota > Metazoa > Chordata > Mammalia > Rodentia > Cricetidae > Alexandromys > Alexandromys fortis. Next base: position 4,061,214 of record NW_026068020.1, read on the forward strand.
TGGGTTGTGAGCTCTGGATGACTGTAGAACCAAAGTAGACAAGGCTCTAAAACTGTAGTAGTTCTCAGCCTGTGGGTCTTGACCTCTCTGGCTAACCTCTATGTCCAAAAATGCTTTACAATTTATAACAGTAGCAAAATTATAGTTATGAAGGAGCAATAAATAATTTTATGGCTGGAGGTCAAAATACAAGGAACTGTATTAAAGGGTCGGTCACAGCATTAGAAAGGTTTGAGGACCCCTGCTCTAGTTAGACCAGGGGAAAGACGAAGCTACTCTTGGGGGCAAAGCTTCTGCTTCCTCCTGCCCCTCCCCCAGCACGCTTTTGCTTGCCTCTGCTGTGCCCCAGTTGATTCCTGCTCCCCGGGGGACTTTATTACTGAAAATCTTTCTTTCACACTGTGAATCCTAACAGTGCAGAAAACTCAACCATCCACAGCCCAAGCTTATCTGCTTCCAAAAGTCTCCCCACATCTCCTGGGGTTCCAGTAAAGTAGACCAAGCCCTCCCCATCTCTTGATCTTTTCTGATCTGACTCAACAGTTGTTATGTTGAGTAAGGCATGAGCTATGTCTCCCTTGGCTATAGCTTCTATTGGATTCTGTCTTTTCTCATCAGTTTGTATGGTAAGCATGGGATTACTTTGTGTTAGTTTGTTTGGTATACTGTGTTGTTCTCCCAAATCTTTCCCCTTGATAGGACTTATGCCGTGTGTGTGTGTGTGTGTGTGTGTGTGTGTGAGAGAGAGAGAGAGAGAGAGAGAGAGAGAGAGAGAGAGAGAGAAGCATAAAGTAACTATTCATATAATTGCATAAACACAATGGTTTCTTGTCAAATATGTAGAAGGGCACAGCCCACTATTGAAGGTGCCATCTCTGAGCAGGTGGTCTTGGATTATACAAGGAAGCAGACTGAGGAAGCCAATAAGCGGCATTCCTTCATGGCCTCCCTTCAGTTCCTGCCTCTGGGTTCCGGCCCTGATTTTCTGGCATGACTTCTCTGGATGATGGACTCCAAGCTATAGACTGAAACCAACCCTTTCCTCCCCAAGTTGCTTTTCATCATGGTGTTTATCACTGCAATAGAAAGCAAACTAGGACTGCAGGGAATCCCTGGACCCCCCTTTTCTCTTCCCCAAAGAAGCCCGTCTTTCTTCTATCTGTATCAGCCCCAGCTGGAAAGACCTTGCTGGGTCTTAGACTTCCTGCTTTGTCTGGAGTCATTTCAAGGCCAACCTTTCTGTTATTATTATTGTTGTTTTAGCATTACTATTATTTTGATACTACTTTCACTATCACTGTGTCGCCCTAGCTAGCTTGGAACTTGCTATGTAGACCAGGCTAGCCTTGAATTCCCCCAAAGTTCACCTGCCTCTTTTGTGTACTGGGGTGGAAGGTGTGCACCAGCTTACTTTAAAAACATTATCTCTCAATAGCTTTCACAGTGTTGTAAGTGGGTGTCCAGAGAGTGGCCCTTGGGGGAAGTCATACAGGTAAACTGACTTGCTATGACCCAGGTAGACAAAAAGGGTGGCCTTGATTGCTGGGGTACATGCCAAGAGAGGAGACAGTCTAGACCATCCTGCTAGTGGCAGGGGGTAAGCTCAAGCATGCCTCCCAAACATTCTGTTACCCAAGGTCTGATCAGCTAATCCTGATTGGGCGGTGGGGGCAGGGGCACTCCACATTGTCCTCACTCCTTGCGGCCATGTAGCTTCCCTGAGCCAAAGCGGGTGTCTAAATGGGGCTGCTGGGCAGCTGGAGGATGTGGGGGAGCATTTAGCTTCCCAACCAGCTCCCCTCTTCTTTGTCCAGAAATAGGCTCACAATGGGGAAGTCGCCTGATTCCAAATGGCAACTGTCCCAGAAAAGCAGGTGCCCCACATGAGAGCTGCCATGCACATGCAGGAACAGAACAGTTTCCACTCAGGGCTTGGGAGCCCTGCTGCAGAAGGGGGCTTGGTTTATAAAAGACCGAGAGAGTCCAAATGGGGAATGAGAGCCATTGTGAAAACAGCCTTTGTTCTAAAGAAAGCCCAAAGGGAGTAGTCGCCCGACACTTGATTTTGGAAGGATGGAGGCTGCCAGGCAGCCTGAACCACCATCTGCTGGACAAGTAGAGGTTCGGAGTGTTGACAAGTCCCTGTTAGAAAAGCAGGCTGAGGTGTCTTGATGAAGACTTTCCTCGTCCTGTTCTACCAGCTGTGGCCCACAAAGAGCTACTAAATGGTCACTGGATACCCACCATGGGGACATTAGCCACTCTCCTCATTGCTGTGGCCGAATGACCTGACAAGAAACAACTTAGAAGGAAAGATTTATTCTGGCTCCTGGCTCAAGACTCACAGTCCATTGTGGGCTATTCCAGGGGTGGCTCTAGATGCTAGGATTCAGCTGTCAATAAAAAGAAATCCTTAGCCGGGTGGTGGTGGTGCACACCTTTAATCCCAGCACTTGGGAGGCAGAGGCAGGTGGATCTCAGTGAGTTTGGGGACAGTCTGGCCTACAGAGTGAGTTCCAGGACAGCCAGAGATATACAAAGAAACCCTACCTCAAAATCAATCAATCAATCAATCAGTCAATCAATCAATCAATCCTTGCCCTTGCAGTCTGTCCTCTGAAAGGAGGAGACAGGTACTATTCTTGTCTGTGACAATATCAAACAGTGAGCACCCAGGTTAAAAGTACATGCTGTCCCAGGGCTGGGAAGGCACAAACAGAAGGATCCCTGGGGCTTGCTGGCCCATCAGCTTTGCCTGATTGGTGAGCTCCAAGTTCAATGAGAGACTCTGACTCAAAACCCAAAGTGGAGAGGAAGACACACAACATTGATTTCTGGTCTCTACATGTACAACACACACACACACACACACACACCACTCAAACACACAAGATCAAAAATACAGCAAACAGAATTTGAACAGCAGTTTGCTCTCCACCAAGTAGAAAAAAGATTGCTCCTTGGGGGCTGGCTGCTGGGCAAGGTTATGGAAGAGTCTGGCAATACATTCTTTGGGTACGTCACAGGGGACATTGAATGGTGGAAATGGTTAGTTCCTAGCGGGTCTGGCATGGGTGAAGTCTGCAGCTCTCAGAAAAGACCTGATTGATTGGATGACTCTACCTAGCAGCCTGTTTCTCTCCCCATCTCTGGAAGTGTTGACTGAGTGATTCCGAGCTGGGTTTATTGAATAGCTGTTCTTTATATTAACTCAAGTTTATGAAAAACAAAAACCAAAACCAAACAAATGAAAAACCCCAAAAGGTATTGGGAGTACACACCAACTCTTAAGGTGCAGAGGAAGCTGTCAGGCTAGAAAACAGAGAAGCAGGGGCATTGGGGGTGGAGTGAGGGAGGCAGAGCAAGGTGTGTATGTGTCGGGGGTGGCAATTTGATGGCCTTGAGGATGTCTGAGCCCCGGAAAGATCTGCCGCAGTTAGCGCCATCACACCTCAGCTCTCTGTAGTCCCACGACACTTCTTGGATGTACTAGAAGTACCGCACACAGGAGAGTAACGTTCTCCTGGGTGATGGGCTGTGGGAGCAACCTGTCACAGTGAGTCTGTGGCTGCCAGATGGCGGCTCAGAGCAGCCTGATGGGGACTGAAACCCAGAAGGAAAAGTATCTGGGGAGACAGCCAGAGAAAGATTTTGACAGAGAGGTGGGCAGTCTGGCCCTAGTGTGAACCAGCTAGCTCACCTTCTGAACAATCATTGGTGGCTACGGATGCACCGTGTTATCAAGAGCCATTTCCTCGACTGACCCCCAGAGGATCAGGGAAAGGCGTTCTTTGAACTTGACCACACCCGGAGCAGGAGGGCAACCCTTTACCTCTCTTCCAAAAGCTGTCCCCAGCAACTCCAGCACCCTGCTTCCTGGGAAAGCAGAAGAGGAAACTCTGATCGTTCAGAGTACAGGAAAGACTGGCTACTTTCCATTTCTTGCCACTTCTGGAAAGTTCTGGGGACTCCAGGGTGAAGAAACCTGCCTGCTTAAGTGAGGAACTTCATCTCAGTGGGGTTGGCGACACAACACTCCACACACCCCAGATGGCAAGTGACAGCTCAGACCAGAGCCATTTCCCAGGGCCATTTCTCAGGGCCTCAATTGCACCTTGAAACTTGCCAGGGCTCTTAGAGGCCTGAGGTTCAGTGGAGCTGATGGGGTTAAAAACAAACCACTTCCTCTCACCCAGTTTTCTTTCTTCGTCTTGAGATCTTTGTGGGGAAGCAAGGTTGCACATCTTGAGCTCCTTGTCACTTTATCTCTGCCAATGTCATCACTTTCATGCTTGCCCACAAGTCTCCAGGTCACCCCCAAAGGCAGGTTCCCGCCCTGACAATGAGAAAGCTCCGAGATGGGGGTGGTCAACTTCCTTTGTTCAGCTCCCACCCACTTCCTCCTCTCTGCCCCCAACCCCACCCAGCAGGCATCAACCTCTGAGGAAGTGGCTTTCGCTGGAGGGTGGAGTTCTTCATCCTCGAAAAGGGATGGTCAGGGTGGTACCACGCAAAGGGGGTGGGGGTGGGGGCACCTCACATTGCCATCTAGAGCTTGATGCTGCCATATGTCTGCTGCTGCATGGCTTCTTTTCTGGGCAGAGCAGGAAGTCCCTCAAATGTGACCTGAAGCAAGGGAGAGAATTCCACGGGACAGACCGCAGAGCACTGTTCCTCCTTTACTGCCATAAGCAGGCGGACTGGGTGACCTCACTTGACACGAAAGCACCCAAGAGGATGGAAGTCCAGGAATGAGCGTTAAAGAGGCAGCCCCTTGGGGACTTTCCTGGACTGTGGCTTCAAAGGCTTCCTGATCCTCACTGGGCAGCAGATTGGCCCTCCTGCCTCCTCAGCTGGGCTGTGGTCCACATATAACCAAGGGATAGAGACCACCTCAGTTGGCCCAGCTCTTCTATTTCTGGGCTGTGGTTTCTGGTCACTCATGGTCTGGCCTTACTTATAGCAATACTCAGCTGCCGTAAGAACCTTCCTTGGATGACCCGTGATATTCAATCTGTTCTTGTTATAACCCTGTACTCACACTTAACACCTTCCCACCACAACCAGTGAAATTTCGACCAAGGTCTGTGTGGAGCCTCTTCTGTGACCACCATCCCTCATCCTAGCATCCACAACTCCTGTGTGGTCTCCATCATGGGTAGGTGTGTCCTAATGTTGGGAGCTAGACTCAGCCACATGAGATGATTTCAAACATAGGCAGTGTTCATTGTCTGGTAGATATGGCTCATTTGCCATATATATGTCTGTAGTGGTTTGAAAGAAAATGGCCGCCAAAGTGAATGGCACTATTGGACAGTATGGCTATATTAGAGTAGGTATGGCCTTGTTGGAAGAAGTGTGTCACGGTGGAGGCGGGCTGTGAGGTCTCACATGTAGCAAGCAGGCTTTTTCTTTTGGGCCACCAATCAGCTCCCAAATCACGACCCAGAGACTTAATATTATTTATGAATGCTCGGCCTTATCTTATGCTCATTTCTTCCTAGCTCTTAAACTTAACCTATTTCTCTTTATCTAAGTTTTGCCTCAGGGCTCTTTATCTTTTCTTCCTGTATATTTTACTTTCCTGCTGTCTCTGACTGGCTAGCTGCTGCTGGTTTCTGGCCCCCAGCGTCCCCCCATTCTCTCCTCTCTTCTCTCCTTCTCCCGAGCCTAGCTTTCTCCTCCTATTTATTCTTTCTCCCTGCCAGCCCTGCCTCCCTCTCTCTCCTTCCCAGCTACTGGCCGTTGGATTTCTGCTTCTCCCAGGGTAATACTTTTTTATTGAAATGGTGCAAGTGGACTTGGCTACCTTGTTCACACTGAACATGGCATGGCCAACTGCAAAGTTGACCTTCAATCAATTTGCCAAAAAAAAAAAAAGCATTAACAAACTCAGATGTTTAAAGTAAGTTCATGCTTTTGTTTCCTGCCCTGCTGAGAGCTCTCCATGGCCGCATTGTCGGATATGTGCGTTGACGTGACCGACGCCATGCTCAGCCTCTGCCTACAATCTCCATCCTCTTATTTAAACGTCACTTGCGTGAATGGAGGCCCAGGCTCAATTCAGACGTGAACAGATGCTATTGCAAATTCTGAGCAATTATTATTACGTGTGGGAATGTGATGTGAAAATAAGTTAGCAGTCCCCATCTGCTCCACTGAGTGTTTCCTCTGAGTGCAGACGCCCAGTTCTGTAGGAAGGGAAGAGCTGAAGCCTGGTTCATTCATCCTTTTGCTCTCTAAAGAGCAAAATGGCCATTCCAGTTCATTTCGCCGACACCCCCACTTTCATTTGTTACAATAGTGTATCATTGATTCTGGAGTGACCCATCCCATAAACACACATTAAGCGCTTGTAAAAGGTTGCATGTTGTCCTTTATCCTGAAGATAAGGAAACCTATTTCCTGTCCTGATGGAGCTTACAGTGCAGGGTGAGGTGGCCATGGACACCCCACCGGCAAAGTGTAGCATACAAGAGCGTAGAGGTATCTAACAGGGAGACCCACCTCACTGAGGATTCAGCCTCCAACTGCATTAATTCCAAAACATGGAGAACAGAGGAGTTTGACGGACTCCCAGTCCTAGGAAAGACTCTTAAGATTGTGTGTGTGTGTGTGTGTGTGTGTGTGTG
>NW_026068020.1:4068038-4095938 GCF_014885135.2 Alexandromys fortis
GGTGGAGAGAGAGAAAGAGAGAGAGAGAGAGAGAGAGAGAGAGAGAGAGAGAGAGAGAGAGAGAGAGAGAGAGAACCTCACTCTGCAGTTAAGGCTTTGCTGCAGCCCTACATTCTGGAACTCTAAGCAAGAACCAGTTAAGCCCAGTCCCATTCTCAGATACATGGCCGTTAATTTTCTACTGCTGCTGTAACAATTGGCTCAAATATGGAAGCTTAAGGCACCACAGAGCTCTGGGCAATGCTGAAAGTCCCGAGTCTGGCATGGTCTCACTGGCCTGCAGCGGAGGTGTCAGCAGGGCTGTATGCATTTCAGGGGAGAATCTGGTTTCCGGCCATTTACCTCATCAAGGCCCGTGCCTGCAGTGTGCCTCATTTTCTTACCGTGCCACTGGGATTTTTCTCTTCCTCCTCCCTCTTCTGCATTTGAGAACCCCACGATTGAGCCGGCCACATCGGGAAAATCCAGGATGACTTCCCCCATTTTAAAGTCACCTGTTGGAAACTTTCATATTCTGTCAGCATCCGCTCCCCTTTACTGTGTGACAGGACACATTTGCAGAATCCCAGGATTATGGCATCTTGGTGGGCATCATTCTGTCAAACCATGGCAACACAGTGGTACTTATTTAACATGCTGGCCACCTGCCCCAATAGCCTGGATCCCTGTTGAATAAACTCCCCCCCCCCCCAGCCTTCTCACGTGGTGAGGCTGTTGTTACAGCTCTCCCCATTTTGACGACCCCGTTCTGTTGCTGGGAATCTCTGCCACCTTCATCAAAGTGAAGCTTAATTTCCCCTTCACTGCAGGCTTTCTTCCTTCCTTAATGATTTCTCAGTTTGTTTTTGTGGTTTCCATGGTTTCTGAAATCCTAAACACTGTGCAGCCTTTTTCACACTTCTTTGAATTTGGGATGAGTAAATAAATGCTCCAATGTCAACTCTTTAAATTGGAACAAGGCAGCCCAGCGGCCCAGGGTACATTTAACATCTGAGAGGCCCTGGGTTCCTCCCCAGCACAAATGAACGACCTCCTTCAGGTTCATATTTAAGCAGAAACAGTGGCTAATCTTTCAGTTACTGGAGTTGGCGATTATGGAATTCCTCAGTTCAAATTTTGAAGGATTTAATAAGCTCTTAAGAACAGACAGTTCCCAGCCACACGCTCCACCAATGTCAACGTCAAGAGTCACGCGCAGGAGTGCTCTCTGTAAGTGGTGAGCTCAGATGAAAGCCATGCCGTGACAGAGCTTGGGGAAGCATACCCAAGTGTCCCATGCATGGATGGCCACATTTTTCCTTCCTGAAATAATTACCCTTTGTACTTTACTAGTGGTGGTTACAGGAAAATCACGCTCCACAGAAGCTTGGGGAAAAGCATTGCTGGCTTACTCATCAGTTCCCTGAGTGCTTATGTGGGCCACTTATGTCAGTGTCAAGACTTCCTGTTTATATGTGAACTGGGCTCCACTTCACTTCAGTCCAGGAAAAACTGTGCACAGGTAAGTAGAAAGGAAGAAGGAAGCCATTGTAAATACCCCCATTTCAGACAGACCCCAGAAATGCCTCCTGAGATGGATACAGATGTACTAGTTAATTGTAGGTGTCAACCTGACTGGATTAAGGAATACCTAGAAACCTACTGAAACATTATTTGGGGTGTGTCTCTGAGGGTGTTTCCAGGGAAGGTGCAAATCCAGAGGGAGTGGGAGTGGCATTCTGCTCCTCCTGTCCCTGGACACCGAAACTCCAGAGGCCACAGCCTTTGAACCTAGAATTTCCACTTTCTAGTCCAGGCAAGCTACTGGCAACCCAGGTTTTCTTGCTTGTAGACAACCAGTCACAAGACTTTGGCAATTCTCAGTTCTCCTAATAGAGTCCCAGTCATCTCTTTTCTCTCTCTTTATTATCTGTCTCTATAATCTATTTATCATCTGTCTATATATAATCTACTTGTCATCTCTCTACCTAGCAATAATCTATTATCTATCTCCATATTTTTCATGTCTACATTGATCTATTATCTATCTCTCTCTATATGTATTATGCAGCTTTATAGCTCTCACCTAGCAATTTATCTATTATCAACCTATGTGTCTTTTATCTATCATCTATCTTTTCATATCTATCTATCTATCTATCTATCTATCTATCTATCCATCCATCCATCCATCTATCTATCTACTATCTATCTATCTATCTATCTATCTATCTATCTATCTATCTATCTATCTATCTATCTATCTATCCATTCATCCATCTATCTGTATACCTATCTATAGATGTCTATCATCTGTCTGTCTACCTATCTATCCACTCTGCTGGTTCTATCTGAGCCTTTATTTGCATGAGGTATCATCCCAGCCCATGTTTCATGCCCTTTGAGTAGCCTGTCTTGATTCTTAGGCACCCCCTCCGCCCTTCTGTGCCTGCTGTCATCCACCAAACACTGGCATGTCTCTCTGCTTCACACTCCCACTTACTGCGCTCCCCCGTGGCCCAGTGTTTATGATCACTAGCAATTGAGTCTGCCATAAAACAGTGGTCCCATCAGTCATTATCTTGTGCCCCATGGAATTTTTTTCTTTCCAAACGTTGCATAAGATGGGGGGCATGCCCTGCTAGAATCTTCCAGCTCACTCTATCTACCTTGGCATTCATTTCATGGGAGAAAATTAACGTCCTGTTGCTTAAGCCATTGCAAGCTGGAGTGTGCTCCCATTTGCAATCTAACGCATCCCTCTGGCCTAATGCTGGTTTTATTGCTAAGTTTTCCTACCCCGGGACTGCCTGAGTGTGAGCATCCCCAAGGTAATCACAGCAAAAACTAGAGTGAAAATTGCGCTTGTGGAAGCCATTGGCGAGCCCTCCTGCTCAGCTCTGAAGCAAAGCAGGGACAGACATCTCTGGAGGGAGAGAGAGTTGCTGAAGGGCTCAAGGGACCTTCAAAGAAGCATCGTGAAATTAGTGGCCCTGTGCTGCTGGTCCTTGATGTTCCATATGCTCACACTGAGTCCTTCAGCCATGAAGCCTCCATGTCCAAGCCTTCCATCCTGTTCCGTTCCAATGCTGACCTTTTCCGCAGAGTGTGTCCTGCCCACGGGGTGCTGGGACTGCAAACAGGCTAGCACCAGACTTTTCTGTCATGGGGGGATCAGTTTAACTCAGGACTGGGCTGTGGGGACTGAGGTTCACAGGAGGGAGCGGCTTATTGCTCCCCAGCTGGGCGGGGTCGCTATTTCTGAAACCCACTTCCCTCCCGCCACCCACCCCTTCTCTCTCCTTTTTCTCTGCTCCGAGGCTGTGTTTCTGAGGATTCACCACACCCTACCTGACAGAGCTTTTCTGTTTGTTTGTATGTGTATAACTGGCAAGACTGCGTAGTTAAACACCACCTCGAGCCGTGGTTCTCAGTCTTCCCGATGCTTCAACCCTTTCATAGAGTTCCTCATTTTGTAGTGACCCCCCAATTATAAAATTATTTTCCTTGCTACCTCATAACTGTGATTTCGCTACCGCCGAGAATTGTAAAGCAAATATCTCTGATTTCTGGAGGTCTTTTGGGGGTCGTGACCCACAGGATGAGGACTACTGACCTAGCCTGATGATTCAGTGAGGGATTTTAAGACATGCTTACCACTGAATACGGTTGGTTGACTTTCCTTTCAGTTCCTGCCTCCAGCTTCCTGCCTCGAGTTCCTGCCCTGCCCTCCTTCATTGATGGACTGTGACGTAGGCGTGTAAGCTGAAATAAACCGTTTCCTCCCCAAGCTGCTTTTGGTCATAGGGTTTTCTCACAGCAATAGTAACCTAATTAAGACAGTCACTTCGCATCTCACACATGTAATTTTTCAGTAGATGTTTGTTTCCTGACATCTATTCATTCCATCATTTCAGTGTCTATGTTTAAGGGATTAAATACAACGGAATAATAAGTATTTTCCCTATAACCTAAAATTCTCCCCAGTCCTCCGCATGCATTATATGTCAACATATCTCTGAGTCATAATTTTTCCAGTTCCCTTTTTTATATGGTTTTCTTATTCTCTTTGGGTTTTTTTGCCATCTCAGATGACAGTATGATGGGCCCTCTTGTGTGGACAACCTTTTGGTCTATATCACCTTTATTTTCGTTGTTATCCACACTGCTTGGGAAGATTCTGAAATCACAATGAAAGGTGTCATTTCCCCAGACCTTAATTTCTAGCAAGGCTCTGTATTTAGGCCCCAGCTCCCATTTTCCTCCACCATGTGCTGAAGGCTGTAGCGCAGTCACCGGCAGCCGTTTTAACGCGGCCAGAGGCATCATGACTTTGCAAAACGCCTTGACATGGAAATTCATTTCCCAGTACTTGCAGAAGCGTTAACCTTTTCCACGGAAGAAGAATGCCCCGAACGCTTGCTTATGATCATCTTCAAGCCCGCTGTGCCATCTCTTGCCCCTTAGGCCGGTTCACTTCTGAAGAAGCAATCTTATTATTTTGGTATACTCCATATAAAGAAACTCAGATATTCAAGCAACAGGGCTCATGTTTAGGTCCATGCTGTGGGGAGCATATGGAGGACGGTGGATGCTGGATGGGGAACAGACAGGACAGATGGAGGGAAGGGTTGATGGCTTCCTACTGGAGGTGGCGTTCTTCTCTAGTCGAGGTCACCACCCTGAATAACAGTGCACTTGTTGTGGAAACCCAAATTCCCCACTGGGCTTCAAGAGCTGTTGAAAGGGGAGTAGCAAGATGGCTCAGTGGTTAAGAGCGCATACTGTTCAGCGGGATCTTAGTTACCAGCACCCACATGGGTGACTCACAAGCACTTAAAACCCCAGCTCCAGGTTGTTTGTTTGTTTGTTTGCCTGTCTGTTTGTGTGCAGGTGTGGGAGGGGGGACTTGTGCATACCAGTACATTCAAACAGAAGTTAAAGACAACTTGGGGAGTAGATCGTCTCCCTCTACCATGTGGACGTCTGAGATCAAACTCAGGTCATCCATCAGATGTGGAAAGTGACATTGTCTGCTGAGTCATCTGGCCGGCCCACATTTTCCCCTTATCTCTAGCCCTGACACCACCCCAGAACTTCAGACCAGTGTTTGTTGACACTCTTGATGCCTCCCCAGTTTCAAGCTTGGTATTGCCCAGACAGCCGCTGCAGCCGCCCCTCTGCGCCTGCTCCTTCGCCTACACGGATGGCTTCTTTTCTCACTCACCACATTCTGTTATTAGGAGACCCTGCCGCCTTTTCCTCCAAACTATTCCAGCGCCATCTCCAGCCGTCTCCACCATCCCTGTCTTGGCTGGAGGCACAGCAGATCAGTACCAGGACCCTAGTAAGGCTTCCTGTCTGGCCCCCTTGATTCACTTCTTGCCTTGCCATTGAAATGGGGGCCCACATTGTAGCCATTTGTGGACCATTGGGATGAAGTCAGAGCAATCTGCTTGGTAAACTTGGTAGATCTAAAGAATGCAAACAAAATCCCAATTCCTGCCCAGGGCTGGGGATGACCTGGATTCCTCTCCATCCTGGGGTTCATTGCATTGTTCTCCCCAGTCCTTTCTTCCTCTTCCTCCAGTCTTATCTCTGGGCTCCTATGACCCTTTCTTTTGGAGACCTTTACATGGGCTCTTCATTGTGCCTAGAACTTACTTGGAACTTTTTGCCAGACCGTTGGCACCCCAATAATAACTCAAACTTATTATTAATTATAAAAGCTCTGCTGATAGCTTAGGCTTGCTTTTTTTTTTTTTTTTTTTGCTAGCTCTTATAGCTCAAATGAACCCATATCTATTCATCTATGTGCGGCTCCCAGGGCTCATTTACCTCATCTACGTTCTGTCCATCCTGCTTTCCTGACTCCTTCATGTCTCCTCAAGTCTCTGCCCTTCTTCCCAGCATCCTCTGTGCCTGGAAATCCTGCCTAGCTATTGGCCATTCAGCTTTTTATTAAACCGATCACAGTGAGATATCTTCATACAGTGTTATCAAATATCTCGTAACATGGGACATTCCGTCTACATCTTAACTTGGTTTGCAAACATCTTCGTATTCTGCTAAATGCCATCTTCCAGATGTCACCCCACACAGCGCCATGTATAGTCTCCTTTACTGAACTTCTTTTGCTTAGCAGCGGTTGGCTTTATTTAGCTGTTTTACGGAACATGATGGAGGTTCAGGTGCAGTGAGGGCCTTTTCCAGAGTCCAGAGTAGAATCTGAAAAGGTCATGTTGAAATCAAAGAACAATGTGGGGGTTAGTCAGCACAGCCAACTTGACAGACTCTAGACCTAGGGGCACCATGGGCTTGTTTGTGAGGACCTTTCCAGGTGGGGTTAATAAAGGAAGGTGGGAAGATTTAACACAAATGTGGGCAGCTCCATCCCATGGGCTAGGGTCCTGGACCAAAGATAACGGAAAGAGCAAGCTGAGCATCAGCATTCCCTTTCTGTTTCCTGGCTGTGAATAAAATGTGACCAGTTGCCTCACACCCATGTCTCCCCCAATGATGGACAAGATCACTGAACCATGAGCCAAAATGAATCCCTCATCCCTTAACCTGCTTCTTGACGGATATTTGGTCATAGTCGCGAGAAAAGTCACCAGCACAAATGGCTTCATAATGGTACTGCTCCACTGTGTCCAAACCTGTCCACAGCAGAGCTGAGACTGATGGTCCATATCCATAATCCAAGAAGCTGACCCAGGAAGATCAAGAATTCAAGGCTAGTTTGGGCTGCATAAGCAAGCTCAGGGCTAACCTGAGCTTCATAGTAAGACCTTGCTCAAGCAACAGTAACAACACTACCAAGCAGACACATCCACGGTGTGCCACAGTCCTCGCCCTGTGCCCTCTTCCTCACCACAGATGTCTCCACGGTGAGAGGAGAGAGAACTGGTTTCTGCCACTTCTTGTGGGTGCCAGCAACCATGAAGCAGGAGGAGGATGTGGGTAGCAGCAACCTGCTGCAGCTCCGGTTCCCAGCCGAGGTCTCTTTTACAAAGCCGTGAGCCCAGAAGAGCTAGTGCTTAGAACCATCTTAATTCTACTTGCAAATTACACCAGAGCTTTTGTCATCGACTCTTGGCCTTTCCTGCCATTTGGTGTCTCAACCGGTAAATACACAGTGTCATTTTGAGAACTTAACAGGCAACCGTTGCACAGAAAATCAACACCCCTATTACATTCTACTGAGAAAGACAAAACCTCCCTAAGTTGTTCTAAGAAATGAGGCGACACCTTCACCCCATTTAGTGGGACCCACATTCCAGCTTGGTTCATAAATTCCTCTTTTCTTATTTGCTTGAGTTTGGGTTCTTGTTTTTTTTTTTTTTTTTTTTTTTTGCATAACAAGACAGTTGATCTTAACGCCCTTTACTCAGCCAGCTGCATTTTTTCATCAATTACAACACTTGGACAAGTCCACTCTTTATCAACACAGATTGGTTACCTTCATTTAACGTCATCTTAACGTCTTTGTCATTGTCCCTTCCTTATCTTTGAGTCATCTGTAATAATTTGTTCAGTAAGGTAACCTGTAGGGTCTCCTTACTGGAGCCCTTGTGCATCTGAGGCCATGCCACCAACAGAAGAAAATGTGCTTGATCCATGGCAAAACCAAATTACATCGTGATTGCATTTAATATTCTTGTAAAGTGCAGAGCTTTGTAATTCTTTAACTGTGACTCAATCTTCCTTCCTTCCTTCTCTTCTGTTTAGAGTATTATTTTGAGCCCAAATTAAATCACTCCGGGGATAGCTATACAGTGGTAAAACACATTAACTGTCATGGCCATCTTAACATGTTTAGCATTCCATCTGAGTCATTTATCACATTAGCAACACAATATTGTGACATTTCCTCAGCCTTTCGTTTGTCTGGTGTTGAGTGTACAGTGCTAATTAATTCATAGATGGTGCTGGCCACTTTCCATCTGTCTCTACCACCGGCATTAGCCCCGAGACGGAAGACCCTGCCAAAGATTAGGCCACTTTATTCTCAGTCCTTTATTCATTAACATCTTGACTGGTGGCTTTGGGGTCATCTCTGTCAGCAGCTGACAGACTGGGGATCTGCCATCCCCATGGCTGATTGCTGGGGTCCCCTCTCAGGCGTCTCCGTCAAGACTGTCGGTACCTGTGAGCGGTGCCAGGGAGACTATATACGAGGTCATATAAGACTTGGCCCAGGATCTAACCACACACCAGGAAACCAGCAATTCAGATTGTGTTCACACACAGTGATTTCCCTGGCTAACATCTAGGAGTCTGGTATCATCTTGCTGCAGAGAGAAGTTCCTCTCCCATTAGGTTACCCTGAACTGGTCCCCATCCAGTCTCCTGGAACGTCCTACACCTCCACAGAGAACACAAAGGAAGCTTTTGCTATATGAAGTTATTATAAGCCAGGCGGTAGCAGCAAGTGCCTTTCCCAGCTCTTGGGAGGCAGAGCAGATGGATCTGAGTTTGAGGTCAGCCTGGTCTACAGAGTGAGTTCCAGGACAGCCAGGGCTACACAGAGAAACCCTGTCTGGAAAAAACAAAAAGCAAACAAAACAAAGTTATTGTAATGTTTTTGTTACTATGTCCTCTTTTGCCTTCCTGTTGTGAAAATACTAGTCATTGAGTCCACACACCTTCCTCTGCCACGATAAAGTGAGTGCAAGGAGACCATCTCATTCCAGCCATGCCTGGGATCACTGCAGAAGCTACAGGTTCCTTCTTCAGTCTGGCAGATGCAGGAACATGTCTCCATTAAACAGAGTCCTTGTCCTCCTTGTCCTCCTTGTCCTCCTCCTTCTCCTCCTCCTTCTCCTCCTTCTTCTTAGGGTTTTGCTTCTGCCTCCTGAATATTGATATCAGGCATATGCCACCATGCCTGGTTTCTTTTCTTTTTTAAATCTAAACAAAGCATTTTTTTAAAAAATAATTTCTTACTTGAATACAGTATTTACTTAATTTCTATCCCTTCCCCCTCCCCTGTCCAGCTCCTCCCCACTCTCTCAAAGCCATGATCTTGTCTTTAATTATTGACAAATACAGCCTCCTGAGTCCAATCAGTGCTGCTTGTGTGTCTGGATGTGTGTTTAGGGCTGGGCACTTAGGACTGGTCTAATGGAGGCGCTTGTCATAGGGGAAGACTGATTCTCCCTCTCTCAGCAGCTTTAGTTACTTATAGTCTTCATCTCGGGGTGGGGCCTTAAGGAAGAAAACTGATGAATAGTCCCGCCCAGCTATGGCTCTTATGACAAACCCCAACAATGACCAGCATGGCAAGATACCCTCAAGGCTACTATAGCCACACTTATTTATTTATTTGATGTGAGATGTCTCTGTATGCTGTGAATATGCTTTATTGCCTTTGGTTAATAAAGAAGCCGATTTGGCCAATAGCCAGGCAGAATATAGCTAGGTAGAAAATCCAAACAGAGATACAGGGAGAAAGAAAAGAGAGTTGGAGAGATGCCAGCAGCTTCCAGAGGAGTAACATGCCAGAACATTAACCGGTGATATACAGATTATTAAAAATGGGCTAATTTATATCTAAGAACTAGCCAGTAAGAAGCCTGACCCATTGACCAAGCAATTATAATTAATATTAAGCCTCAGAGTGGTTATCCGGGAGCTGGTGAGCAGGAGAGAAACCTTCAGCTACATTTATTTATTTATGTATGTATTTATTCATTCATTTATTTATCTAATTCATTTTATATACTAACCACAGTTGTTGCAGGAGGAGCAGGCTGTGTCCCGCCACCTGGCTAGATTATTCCCTGAAATAACCACACAGAAATTGTATTAATTAAATTATTGCTTGGCTCATAAGCTCTAGCCTCTTATTGGCTAACTCTCACATCTTGATTCAACTCATTTCTAATAATCTGTATGTCACCATGAGGTCATGGCTTACCGGGAAAGATTCAGCATGTCTGACCTGGCGGCTGGCTCCATGGTGGCTCTCTCTGCCTGTCTTCCTTCTCCCAGCATTCAGCTCTCTTTTCCCCGCCTATCTAAGTTCTGCCCTATCAAAAGGCCAAGGCAGTTTCTTTATTCAACCAATGAAAGCAACACAAATACAGAAGGACCTCCTACACAGTTCTCTCTCCCTCCCCTCCTCCTGTTCTCTCCCACTTCCCCCCAACCTATCCCCATCCTCTCCTCAGAAAGGGTAAGTCCTCCCATGGGAAGTCAACATTCAGTTGAGGCAGGACCAAGCATCTCCCCATAACATTAAGGCTGAACAAGGCATCTCACGACATGGAATGAGCTTCAAAAAGCCGGCTTGATGTGGGATTTCCCTCTGTATGCTGTGAATACCATTGGTTAGTAAAGAATTTGTTTTGGACAGTGGCTTAGTAAACTAGAGCTAGGTGGGGAAAACTAAACAAAATGCTGGGAGAAAGAAGGTGGGAGAAGCCATGTAGCCCTGCCAGAGACAATCGCTGGAACTTTACCCAGTAAGCCACAGACATGTGGTGATATACAGATTAATGAAAATGAGTTAAATCAAGATGTAATACTGATGTGGCCATCATACTGAAAGCCACAACAGGTCAAAATGTAGTTGGTCTTTGCTCATGCCATTCTTCCGCCTGGAACCGAAATCCACTCAGTTCAGGGCTTAGTGGTCAGGTGGTCCCCAGTGAATGATCAGTGACCCAGACCTTTTCTTCCAAAGGCCCTGATGCCAAGAGCACCTGGGAACTTCTTACAAAACACTGAGAGACCTTCAGTCAGAAGTTCATTGTCAGGTCCAGGCGCTTTTCCTTCCTGTGAACTTCAGGCTTGTCTAGACCATCCTCATCCTCTGAGATCTGTTAGGGCCCTATGGGTGCTAGTCGGTTCTAAAGTCTGAGGGCAGACAGGAGCCCAGGTCCACATTGCTAGTGGATGGCACACAGAAGCAGGAATATACTGTGCATTCATTCCAGAAAGACAGCAGGCTTGCTGCTCCATCACGGCCAAGTTTGAACTCGACATGGCCTGAATGTGCTAACGACTTGTCCAAGAGGCAAATCTCCCCACCCCATGAAGCTGCAGCTCCTCACAGCTGAGTTTTTTGTGACTCCAGGTGTATTAACCGGCTACTTCAATGCTCCGATATATTATCATGCTTTGCATTTTCATTTCTATCTCAGGGCTTTTTAAGGCTGAGTGGTGGACACTCCAATCTGCTCGAAATAGAGCACAAAAATCATAGGAAGGGGTAGAAAGCCTGGCTCAGAGCCAATAATCCCAGCGAGAGCTTCTGCGCAGACTGGGCACTGCTGTGAATTTTCAGACTGGCTGGAAAGTCAATTTAAATAAGGGGAAAGTGTGACAGCCTAGTGTTTGTAGCACGGGGTGATTGAATTGTTCTTCTAGTTGATGGTTAATTAATTTAGAATTCATTTTAATGCTTTGAGAAGATAATTTTCCTCATTATTCATAAAGAATAAAGTTGTGAATATATGTGTCGGTCGGAGGTTGACACTGGATGCCTTCCTTATTGGTATGCCATCTTGTTTCTTTGGGACAGGGTCTCTCTCTGGACCTCAGGCTCATCCATTTGCCTAGGCTAGTTGAGCAGTGAGTCCCCAGAGACTTCCTGTCTGCACTCCCTAGCACTGGGGTTATAGGTGCCTGCTGCTGCACCTGGCTTTTAATGTTTGTAGGTCCTAGGGATTCCCACTCAGTTCCTTGAGTTTTCATATCAAGCTCGTCACTGAGTGAGCCAGTGAGCCAGCACCCCCAGCCAGTCCGAGTTCTTGCATGTTTAAATCAGGTTCTTGGGTGGAGTTGGCATGAGTTTCACACAGTCCGCTCAAATTGTCGAACCAGTCATGGAAAGGCCACCGGTCTTTATTAGAAAGTAAAAAGGCAATATTCAGAACACAGTAAAGAAGACACTTAAATTTTGCTTTATTGGTGTATTTATCAGTCACGTATTTCCTTTCACCAAAGGAAAAGGGATTAACGGGGTCCATTTCTGAAGGGCAAACTTTAGAGAGTGGTGGTCCTCTGTGCTCCTCCCTAGAGCAGGGGCTTCTCAGGAGGAATGTCAACACGCAGGGGAGAGGAAAGGAATGTGTGTGACCCTTAGACAGACCTTGCAGGTCAATGGGAGACATCCCTGGAATCTGACTTTGAAGGCAGAAGATCCGGGTGATGGATGACAGGAAACTTAAAAGGAAGCTAAGGGCAGTGAGACCTGTTTCCAGCAAGTCAAGAGATCTCCCAGCCAGGGAGAGCCCTGTGGCCTGAGCTCAGCTGGTGAATCACTTGCTTCAAGCTGTTCCTCTGCCGCCTGCACCCGGGAGCTGAATACACGTGCTGAGATTTCACCACAGCGGCATGCCGGGAAGTGGAAGTGCGGGGCATTGCAGGTGGCTGAACAAGGCCTCCAGGCCTGGCCTGTCTGACCCTCCTACCGTGCCCTAAATGTGTCCTTAGGTTTCTTCACTCTTTCGTGTTGAAATCGAGAGGCAATGGGGCTGGGCCTCGGATGATCTGTTGCCTCAGTCCAGTCTCCCGGGAGCAGATGTTCATCTAGAGGCACAGCTTTCTCAGTGAGGTCAGCGTGAGAGCGGCTTCGTTGCAGGGGGATGGAAAGGACAGATGGGGAAGACGCACACACCGCCGCTGCCTGGACAGCTGATCCAAAGACAGAGGGATCTAGAGCACCCCCACCCCCACCCCGCAAGTCCCCCGCTGCCATGCACCTGGCATCCAGGGGCTCTGGATGCCGCGCTGTAGCTGCTTTCCCTAAACATGCCTTGCATTCCAGAGCCGCTACTCAGTGCCAGCTGCACTGGGCCGTCCTGCCCGTGACCTTAAAGGTCTTTCTTCCCCACCTGAGGAGGACTGTAGTCTTAACAGGCCCAGTTCAAAACCCAGGTCTTCCCGCAGCTTTGGATCTCATGTCCCGGGACATGATGTGTCTGTATCTGCTAGCTTCTCCCAGCCCCTGCCTGGGCTCACCCATTTCATTAATTCCACACACATACACAAGTCACTTAAGTTGTTATGTAATAATTGCCACCATTTATAGGGACCAATTATCATTTCAGGGACAGTATGAGGAACTCATGAATTGACACATATATAATGAGGGGTGGGGTGATTGTTTTGCAGTATTAGGGTTTGAACCCAGGACTTCCAAAGATGCTAATCAAATACTATATCCCTGAATGACATCCATCTTCCCAGTTTTGTTTTTATTGCATCATTGTTTCTACTGAAGTCCATGCTGATGGCTATGTCTTAACCAAGTGGTCCCTTGCTAGACCCCACGTGCTGCTAACTACACTGTGTGAACTCACTCAACCCGTGGTTTTTTTGTTTGTTTGTTTGTTTGTTTTTCCCTAATAGCTCGGCTTCCCTCCATTGCTGAATGATCTAACTCCTCCAGTCTAGGAAGCACAAGCCAGCCCATCAGTGTAGCCACCATTTGTGTTTCTTTGACTCTTAATAACCTCACACACATCTTTGTATTCTTACTCAGCAGCTCTCTTCCGTGGTAACGATTCGTGATTGCACCTGAAATGCAGAGATGTACACTATGCACAGAGAAACACACATTTGTGTACACACACACGAATATCTATATATCCATAACCATCAGTACACGTGTGTATGTATGTGAACAAGGCATGTATGGATACACACTTATGGCACTGATGGATTTATAGGACCTTAGTTTTCACTCTGCACAACTATTGTTTACCAGTATTTTATAACCACTTTTTTTTTGTCAGAATGTCAGAACCTAGCCGCCCTTGCCAGCATTCCCCCAGCCTCCCTCGCAGATGCTGACAGGTACCCACTGGGACTTGGCAGACAGGATCTCTCACCTGGGAACTGAATTAACATCAAAGGGTATGGGTCTTAAGGTACTGACACCACACAGCTGCTCCCCACCCCCTTCCCTGCCTCCTGCCTGGCTGCAGGCTCTCGCTGTGAGCCCTCCACCATCCTCAAATGAAATAAGGGACTCTCTAAGTGGGCTCTGATTTGCTTTAGAGACCCTGTCATGCCATGCCATGCTGTCTGTCTCTGGTGCTGGGGTCAAAGTCCTTGCCATGCTGTGGTTGGACCCCTTAAGTTCGGTCTTTCTGTCCTAATCACCCCAGTTTCTTTGCAGTGACAGACAGGAACACCCATAATGGTAATCAAAACCATGCTGAGGTTCACCAGGCACAGGGCCTTAAATGTTCATTCTTATCCCTTACATGAGGCAAGCTCATCTCTTTCCCATCTTCGAGAGAAGAAACTGCTGCTTTGGGGGGAACAACTTAGTTCATGTAACAGCCAAGTTCATGCTGCAGCGGAGAGCCAAGGCTGAGCGCTCTTTAGCTGGCTCCAAGTTTGCTGGGATGAATGAGACTTATTCTGTTCATGAAGGAGGCATTGGTGTGGAGCAGGGAAGGGTCTGCCATCCTGTTTTCTCAGTCCAGACCTGGGTAGGACCGGTCTTCTTGCAAGTCCGCAGCCCATAACAGCAAGCAGTGTATACAGAGGCCAATCCCAGCCTGATATCCCCAGAGGTGTGGCCGGCACCACCTTACTCTCCTGTGCAGGAGACGGTTGGATCTATTTCTCCAGCTGTAGAGTAAATCTAGGGCCGTTTCTTTTCTAGTCTCCCTATCAACGTGGCCAGCACCCGTTTCCTCTCTGCAAAACTTCATCCCATTTCTTATTGTGTCCACACTTCCTCCTTTTGTGTAGGGAGTCCCCTATTTCCGGTCAAGCTTTATTTTTTTCTTTCCGTCAGTTACAAGTTACAAGTTTAAACGTGTATGAGTTTCCCGCGTCCATTAGAGCTGAGTCCAACAGCTTCAGGGGACACTCCCAGAGGGGACATTCACAGGGGACAGTGTTGTCCCTGTCCACACAGAATCTTGTGTTGTTGGCCACTTTTCTTATGAGAAATTACCTCCCGTCATCCAGAGGGCTAAAAAGAACCAACTGTCAGAGAACGAATCTAATTGGAATTCCTTCCCCAATAGCTTTCAGAAAGTTCACTTTTTAAATTAAAAGTTTCATTGAGAATTTCATACATGAGTACACTGTTTTACATCATCTCTCCCTGCAACTTCTCCCATCTATGTGCCACTCCTATAATTCATAACTTCTCTTATGTGTATTTAATGTCGCTCATGCATATATGTATTTAAGACTGGGCTAACTCCTCGGAATTGGACAACCTATCGGAGGATTTGCCGCTGGAGAAGACTGGTTCTCCCTCTCTCAGCATTTATTGGTTATCTGTAGGTAGTGTGGGGCCGGGTGAGATTTACCTTATTTTTGTTGGCATGTCAACTGGTATTGCCACTGTGCCGGTTTTGTTTAGGCGCCCATATTATTGAGATTTCATGAGTACAACTTCTCAGACAGAAAGATAGTTTATAAATTGATTTATCTGGGACTCAGGAGGCCATCCCCCACACGTAGAAACTGAGATAGACTGGGATTGTCTAATGATGCTTTTTGTTATTTAAATAATTTATTTAGATTCATTGTATGTACGTTGGTGTGAAGGTGTCAGAACCCCTGGAACTGGAGTGACAGACAGTTGTGAGTAGCCATGTGGTTGCTGGGAATTGAACCCAGGTCCTCCGGAAGAGCAGTCAATGTTGTTAACCACTGAGCCATCTCTCCAGCCCTCTGATGATGTTTTAATGAGAGATCTAAACAACAGTGTCCAGTTATAATTACATGGTTAAAAAGATCCCAGTGTGCTGAAACACCCATGAATTTTAGGAGTTGAGGGCAGTGACTTATGCAGTCAGCAGAGGGAACTCCTCCTTGTTCCGAACACTCCAGGAGTCTAGTTTAAATCAACTCCGCTTTGACAAGTGACCTGACAGTTTGGCTTCCCCCTGGTCCCCACCCACACCCTTCACCCAAATCCAGTGAGGACTCTGTCAGATTTGGTATGTCTTTGAATACATGAGTCAAATCCCAGCATATAATCCAAAGCCCTGGAGTCCTCTCTTCATTTAGCTCCCTCTCCGACAGTGATTCTCAACCCTCCTGATGCTGAGACCCTTTAATACAGTTCCTCATGTACTGGTGACCCCCAACAATGAAATTATTTTTGTTACTACTTCATAACTGTAATTTTGCTACTGATATAGACAGCAATGTAAATATTTTTTTAGAGCTAGAGGTTTGTCAAAGGGGCAGAGACCCTCAGGTGGAGAAACACCGCTCTGCAACCATGATGGAAACAGATTCCGAGTTCAGACATTCAGCAGGGCACGGTGTCACACGCTTTTAATCCCAGCACTTGGAAAGCAGAGGTAGGTGGATCTCTGTGAGTTCAAAGTCAGACTGGTCTACAAAGCAAGTTCCAGGACGTCCAGGGCTGCTTCACAGAGACACCCTGTCTTGAAAAACAACAACAACAAAACAAAAAACAGAGTTAAGCTACTCACTAGAAACTGGAGAAAGTTGATACAGTGTGTACATTTCCTAGTCCATCACCCCAGTTGCTACACAGAGGAAACACTAAGCAGAGAAAAGACATGTGAGTCCAGGCTTAGCAAGAGGGAACCACCCTTCAAAATCCTACATTCAAACTCTGCTTGAGGCACAGTAATATTTGTTTCTGGAATAGTACCCTCCAGAGTGGCATAGTACTCATCATGACCTTCAAATTAGGAGTTTCTATTAGGGCCTCTATCTTGCATTTGAGGAAACTGAGGCACAGAGGGATTAAGCCGGTTGTCCAAAGAGCTACCATGAGCAAGAACTAAGAGCTGAGCTTTGCACAAGAAAGAACAGCTCCCAAGCCTGTGGGTCACCTGTCCCTGCTGTGGCAGTCCT
This sequence comes from Alexandromys fortis, assembly GCF_014885135.2. Lineage (NCBI taxonomy): Eukaryota > Metazoa > Chordata > Mammalia > Rodentia > Cricetidae > Alexandromys > Alexandromys fortis. The sequence goes on from NW_026068020.1 coordinate 4,084,839, forward strand.
CACACCAGGCTTTAGATAGCGAGAAGTGTTGAGTGACAGGTGACAAGTAGACAGGGTAAGGGGTGGTTGTCAGGGATCAGAAGTAGGCAGGCTGCTTCAGAGAGATAATGTGCAGGTGAGGCTGGCAAAAAAGAAGAAGCAAGATTTCCAAGAATGGTCACTGGGACCTTGGCAGTCACCTGGGGATGATCTGTAATTTTGGCTGAGTCACTGGGCTGGGAGCAAGCAGAAAGACCTTGTAGTCACTGGTCAGCTAGCCTCTGATGCACGCTCAAACTCAGGAGCCCATTCAGAGGTCATTTGGAGACTTGCCAGATCTTGGATGATACCGCTGTGATGGAATTTACCTGGAAGGGGTGCAAAAACCCTAAAGCTGCAGAACCTGGGCTAGTCTGAAGACCTGAGAGGTTAGAGGCAGTGAAGGATGGAGAAGGGGATGGGGCTGTGTCCTACCGTCATTTCACATTTTTGTTGAGTGGCATGGCTCCAGCAGGGAAGTGACAGTGTCATGCTCTGAGTAATATAAAGATCCCTGGAGTTGCAGGCAAGTCCTCAAGCTGCTTCTGCTGTCCCTGGGCTTCCTGACCAAGCACTGCCAGAACCCTACCCCCATTCCACACCCCATCTCATACCGTGTCCCATATTCTGTCCCATACCCCCATCTAATACCCCTGTCGCATACCCCCATCACATACCCCATCTCATACCCTTATTCCACCATCCACCTCATACTCCATCCCATACCCCATCCTATACCCCAACCCATACCCCATCCCATACCCCATCCCATACCCCAGCCCATACCCCATCCCATACCCCAGCCCATACCCCATCCCATACCCCACCCCATACTCCATCCCATACCCCAGCCCATACCCCAGCCCATACCCCAGCCCATACTCCATCCCATACCCACATCCCAATCACACCCATATGTCTCCCTTAGGAAGAGGGGGCAGTCAGTTGAAGGTTGAGCCCTTTCACTGTAGGGAAGTTTTAACTGTTTGGTGACTGTGAGTCTGGGATTATTTTATTGCTTCTATCACTTGTCCATGAGCTTTGGTGATCCCGTGCCATACTGAGAATGCAGACAAACACCTATTAAATTCTGGTTTCTTGGTAAACACTGGTGCATTCGATTGGATTTTGTGCCTGCAGATGGAAGCTAAATTGTGTGCTCTGCAAGCATTGCAAATCTCCCAAGGGAACAATGGAGGCCATGACAAAATGAGAAAACAATTAACTATGGCAGGAAAGGGGGCCCTTCACAGCGCAGTCTCCAAGCGCTATTTTAATTGCCAGAGGATAAATGTGGGGTTCCATCGTCGTGAAGGCAGCCAGTGAGGTGGCTTTCCTCTTTTGTTTTTTGAACTTTGGAACAATGAAATGGCCCCAAATGTTTACATGGCCGTTGGAATTGTTCCCCATGTGAACTATGCCATCCTGTCAACACACTGTGATGGGGACATCTATCAAGCATCAACATGGAGGCAGCGGAGAGGTTAAAGCAAAAGTTCCCAAGAGTCTCATCAGCATCCAATCCAGCCAGGCAGACATCCCAGTACTTGGGAGGTAGGGGCAGGAGCATCAGAAGTTCAAGGCTGGACTGGACTATGCGAGTCCTTGTTTCAATAAAATAAAACAGTAAAATGAAAGAGCGTGGCGACACGCTCCTCTTGAGCACCTGTGGCTGTGATCACATTTATACCCTAGGATTGGGGTGGTCCAGATGGCTCAGTGAGTAAAGGGGCTTGCTGCCAAGCCTGATAACCCGAGTTCTATCCCCGAGACCCACGTGTGAAATGCGAGAATTAATCCTGAAAGGTTTCCTTTGACCTCTACGTGGATATACCACCCCCAGCCCACCCTCCCACACACACAGAAAGAGAGAGAGAGGTGGGGGAGGTACAGGAAGATAGGGAGGGAAGGAGGAAGGACAGGAATGAGGGAGGGAGAGTTTGTTTGTTTGTTTTCTTAGTTTTTTTTTTTTTTTTTTTTTTGGCAGGGTCTCACTCTAACCCAGTTTGGCCTGAATCTCACTCTGTAGCCTTGGCTGGCCTCAAACTCTTACTTTACCCTCCAGAGTGCTGGAGTTACAGGCTTAAGCTGCTGTATTTAGTGAGACCTGGCCTTTTATTCAATAATCAGACCCGTCATTCAGAGTCCTTGAGAAGTTCTGAGTTGTGGAAATTGCTGAGATTACAAGCGCTGGTGGGTTACCACGTCTAGTTCATGCCATTTCCTTTAAAAAAAAAATTTACAACAATTTAGAGTGTGTGTGTGTACAACTGGCCAAAGTTGGTTCTCTTCTCCCACCACATGGGTTCCAGGAATGGAAATGAGGTTGCCAGGCTTGGTGGCAAGTGCCTTTGCCCACTGAGCCGTCTCTCTGGTCCCTCTACACTTTCTTTGTGCAGTTTCTCTAGAGTTCACTTCTAGAAACAAGCGAGCTCGAAGAGTTGTTTGGGATATTCCAGGCCCTGGGCTGTCATTATCTCCTTTAAAGTTCCTGAAATCAAATGTTTACCTCCACTCTGTCCTTACTTAAGTCCCCACAGCCATGTGGCACCAAAGCAGAAGACCCTCTTAGCTCTCTGCATTGCTGACTTCTGAACCAGACTCCAGACTCCTGTTTTGTGTTTTTTCCCTAATTCCTCCCCGCTCAGTAGGGACCTGAGATTGCTCAGCGGCCAGTGCCCATTAACTCATTCTCCTTGGCAGTCGGTTCCTGGGGACAAAGGACTCCTGTTTACTCTGGCAGCAGAGAGGCTTCACCTGATTGATGGCCTGGCACTTCCCTGCAGCCGTGCACGCTGGTAGCAGAGACATCCCTGAGGCAGAGCTGGAGGGAAATCTGTTGGACTTTGATTGATGAGTGTATGGGGTCAATGAAAAAATCAAGGGCGGTCACTGTCTTCATGTCCTGAGAGAGGCATAGGGACTTTATGATGGGTGATTGGTCCTAGGGAAGGAAAATGTGAACCTTAAAGGGCCCGGTCCCTGGAGAAGCCATCAGAAAACAGGAAGACTGGGGTAGAATGGGCTCCGGAGTTGGTCCTTGCATTTCTGTTCGGTTCCAGTTCACTGGTACTAGGTCCACAGCAGTAGAGGACGGTACTACTGACCCTTTGTAACTTCAGTCTTTCATCTCTAAAACGAGGGTGATGGCACAGTCTTCTCGGGACTAGAAGAATAAAAAGAGAAAAATATAGCCCAGAGTCTGTAGATAGACTCAAGATAAATCAGGAAGCCACGTGTTCCTTTATAACTGACTGCACAAGAAGGAAACTCTAATATATCCACTGTTACCCTGGGTGGCTCTGACCAGGGTACACTTAGGTGTCAGACTCTCTGGATGACTGGACAGATGCCCCAGTTCTAATCGAGTCTTGGCTGTGTTGCGACTCAACTCTTCCAACACCAGGGCCATGTTTTTCCTTCAGGAGGTCCTTGAGCTTCCAGAAACTTGCACCACATGAAGTAGAGACAGAATGGATACTTTAGGGCTGGGCTGGAGTGGCTGAGGTTGGAATCTCATGCCAAAGCAGAGGGAGCTACCACCCTGGGTATGCCAGGGAGGGTGGCCACAGAACGGGAGTCTCCCGCTTCCCACAACAGGACGCCTATTAATTATGCTTGGGGCTGGGACGTGGAAGGACTCGGGAAAGGCACTCTCAACGTTTTGAGGGTGAGACAGTACCATGATTAGAGAGTCCAGGCAGGGAGGGCAGCCACACACTGCCAGCTCTGACACGCAGAAACTGTTGACCAGCATCTAGTCTCTCTGTGCTGAGGCTGTCCTGTGTTTCCAAGAAAGGACAGGAGTGTCCAGAATAAAAGGAGGGCATGGGAGATAGACCACCAGGAAGATAACACTGGGGAGGATTTGGCCACAGATTCTGAAAAAGAGCAGCAAAGGGATCATGGGGGAAATGCAGGAATGGGCGGAGAATCTACTACTTCTTGGCAGGAAATCCACAAGGTTGATTGACTGACAGGAGCATCAGTGACTGTGGAGAGGTTGGGATGTTGCAGGTCCAGAGCCCAGTTCTAGTTTATCTTGGGCTGTCTGTCGTTAGTCCCCTTACCAGCCACTTCCATCACGCCCCTCTATTCCTGACTTAGCATCCTTGTTACTTCCACATGAAACCTTTGGGGATGACTTCATAGACTCTCCAGCTTCTACCAACCCCAAACTAAGAATTCCATCAAGTGGTACCCGAGGCCTGTGACAGAGGTCTCCCCAACTTTTCAGGATCCTGCCTATGTAGTGTACCCATTAATATCTTTGAACAGCGGCTTTATTGTGACTTTGTTCTATCTCTATAAAAGCTTCACCAACTGTTACCACATTAGAACATAGATTTTAGGGTAACCTGACCCTGTGTTCCTGAGCCATGGTCACCCAAATTTGGCTCCTGCAGAAACTATCTCTTGTCCCCTTTGAGGCAAGAGCTGTGATTTCTATCTTATATGCTGAGACCCAAACAAACCTCCTTTCTTCACTCATGACTCAGCCTCGGTGACTGCATTAAAGCAATGGGAAATGAACCAATGCATGCCCCTCAGTTGCTTTTGGTCATGGTGTTAACCACAGCAAATAAAACCTAACCAAGACAATGGCAGACTCTTGTAATCCCAAAGCTGGGGAGACAGAGGTGGTGGATCCCCAGAGCTCACTGGCCAGTCAGCCTAGGTATGGTGGTCTGAATGAGAATGGCTCCCATAAGCTCATACATTTGAATGTCTGTTCCAAAGTTGGTGGAACTATTTGGGAAGGATCAGAAGGTGTGGCCTTGTTGGAGGAGGTGTTTCACTGGGGATGAACTTTGAGGTTTAAAAAGTCACATTATTCTCAGTTATTGCTCTCCTCCCCCCCCCCGCCTCTTACTTGTGGATCAGATGTAAACTTTCAGTTACTATTCCAGTGTCACCCCTACCCTGGTCCCTGAGACGTCATGTTCCAGCATCCGGTAGAGGAATTCTGTTGTAATCATGTCCTTCACAGTTTAAATTTAGACAGCTCCATGGTGTATCAGTTTCCTTAAATTATTTTTATTATTTGTGTGCGTTTGTGTGTGTGTGCACACACATGTGTGTACATGCATATGTGCATGCAAGTGCAAGTGCCTGTGGAGGTCAGATGCATCACAGTCATTACAACTCAAGTTACAGGCAGTTGTGAGCTGCTTGACATGGGTTCTGGGGATTGAACTTTGGTCCTCTGCAACAGCAGTGAGTGCCCTTAACCTCTGAGTCATCTCTTAAGACCTTTATAGTTTTTATTTTAAAAAAGGAAGCGCATTGAAAATGTATGTGACTTAACTGACAATATGCTTGCCTAACATTAACAAAGCCTTGGATTTGATTCTAACTCCACATAAAACAGACATGGTGGCCCATACTTGGAAAGTGGAGGCATAAGATGTCCAAGATCATCTCTGGAACACAGGAGGGAGGAAGGAAGGGAGGGAGAAATGGATGGAAGTGGTGAGGGGCTCACACCTGGTAAATTTCTCTAAACTCCAAACTCCTGGGTCCTCTGAGTCTTTGCTGGGGGTGTCATGTTGATATATATATATGCTATATATATTACATATATATGCTATATATATTACACATATATGCTATATATTACACACACATATATACTGTATATATATACAGTAAACTTATTATAATGTGGAACACAGGGAAGTCAGAGACAACCCAAGACAGCAAGAGCCCACACAGTTATTCCTGTTAACAGTGTGCTACATCCACCTGTCAATCACACAGGACAGCTGCATTGTTAGGATAAATCCATAAAGAGATTGACATCTTTGAATTATGCAGAGGCAAGTAAAATACGAAGTAGCTCTGCTCATACCTGAGTGCCTTAGGCCAACAATGTGTCATAGGACTAAAGAGGGTGGCACCTGCAAGATAAAGCCTGTGCTTTCTTCTTCTCAAGAAAACCCACAACAGGCCATGTATGGTGGTGCCCACTTGTACTCTTAACACTTGGGAGGTGGGGGAAGAAGGATTAGCAGGGCTGTGTTATCTTTTTTCTGCTACATAGTAAGTGAATCTGAGGCCAGCCTGGGCTACATAAGACTATGTAAAAAGAAATGACAGGAGGTAATTATTACTTCTTGCACGATTTTTTCTGGGTTCAGGAGTTGACATTAGTGCTCTGCGGCTGTCTTTTTATTCTCTTGTAGTTGTTAAATTTGGACTGAGAAAGATGAATTAGAAGTTATATATTTTATGTCATAAAATACAGAAAGATGGAAACTGCCACACTGAGCATCCAGGGTCAACTGCCTCCTAGCTGGCAGGCTCAGGGTTGAGTCTAAAGAGTTCAGGAGGCCAAGGCCAGGGTACTGATCCCTGTGTGTCCAGAGAACAAGAGAGTGACCTTGGAGGGACCTGGTTGGGAAATGGCACCAAAGCAAGAAGCTTGAGACCTCTGCTCATTTGCCTTCTTCCTGGTTCCTGGAAGACAGCTTTAACCACATTCTCCATCACTCTCCATCCCTGCTTCCATCTGGAACGATCTGTCCTTTTTTTTACTCAGCTGCCCCTGAGCCTATGTGGACAGGACACATCCCTACCTTGCACACAGTGTCGGGAACAGGGGCTTTGGAGTCAGTCTTTCCCACTAACTTTTCCAGGTAGTTAAAGCTCCAGAAAATCTATCTTCAAGTTCCAGAAAAGAATTCCACAGAGAGCTGGGTGTAGTGGCACTAAAAATCACGACATTCATTACCGTAAACTCCAAGTCTTTTTCTGCCCCTCAGCGAAGACTTTGATTCTCATGAGACACGTTTTGAGTTCAGCTATATCTTATTGTAAGTATAATTTTGTTCCTCTTAACCACTGAGCCATCTCTCCAGCTCCAGTTTTATTGTTCTTTCTATATTTTAGGTGATCATCTGGATGCATAGTAAAAATATGTGTTATAACTAATGTTTAAATGTATCCACATATACACAAATGTATGTTATGTGTTCTGCCATTCTTGCTAATTCTCATAGGTGAGTTTGTTCCATTCCATCACAGCTGTGTCAGAGCTAATTTCTACTTCCCTTCTGGAATTACACCTTACTGGATTGGCTGAAATGTTGTTTCAGTTTTGCTTTGCTGAGACCAGTCTCTCTGTGTAGTTCTGGCTGTCCTGGAACTCACTCTGTAGACCAGGCTGTCCTTGAACTCATGGAAATCCACCTACCTCTACATCCCAAGTGCTGGGATTAAAGGTGTGTGCCACCATCACCCGACTGAGCTCTTAGAGAAGTATTGAAAAACAGCAGTGGTATCAATACAGGGGGAAAGCAGGACGGAGACGTGAAACAATGAAGGAAAGGTTTTCTGCACTGGGATTCTAGGCGCTCACCGAAACTGAGGGTAAAAGAGCGACAGTTACAACAGAAAGTTAGCAGTTAGCTGCTGCCAGACTGATGTAGAAAATCTGATTTTAGACTTTGTGAATAAAGTTTCCAGTTTTTAAAAACATCAGGAGATGCTGGGTGCTCTGAAGAAGTGCAGAATGGGAAGCAAGACAGACCCAGGATGTTGGAGGCACTGGCAGGCCATCCCCAGCAAGAGCTGAAGACCTGAGCAGGGGTGGGGTGGGGGGGATGAGGTCAGCACTCTCCTTCAGCAGGTGAAGCACAGAGCCAGTGACCCAGGAAGTCTCATGACACCCCCACACACACCTGCCCAAAGCTGGTCAGCATGTACACTGGCAAGGAGGGTTTAGTTGGACTTGTTTCCTATAATATCCTTTGTTGGATGAGCTAGCACCGTCCGTATTTCCTGAAGACTCGGTGTGACTCATACCTTTGCTTTCTAATAAATCTTCCAAGACCCAGTTGATTCCCCAGGCCACTCTAATATATGTCAGCTGCATTGGTTGTCATTGCCAAACTAACTAGGAGACACACACGCGCACACACAGATAGAGACAGAGACAGAGAGACTCCGCTCATATGGAAACAAGATTGCAATGAGATGCCAGTGTTGGAACAAATTGGGAGCACATTCAAAGAGGACAGGGCAAGAAGAGGTTTTCTTTAGTCAACACAAGAAGGATCACATGGATCGTTTGAAATAATCCTTGCCTACAAGATTCAGTAAAAGGTTGGCATTTGTCCAAGGTTAATAGGCAGTTGTTGGTTGTATGCCCTTGCGGAAGTATTTCTGTGTAAGGTAGCCTTTGTATAAGACTGTAGTGCTGACATACTTTGTTATCCAGCACGAGGGTGAGATTATCTCCAGAACTTCCTGTATTGATTGATTGATGGCTAGCGTTTGACACATGCCACTCCATTTTGATTCTATAATGTTCATGTTGTCCTTAGACAATTTGGCCAAATACTATGTGTAAACACAAAATGAAGCTCTTGTTTTCATAAAAACTGAAAGGAACCCACAAGAAAAAGTCCTAAGAATGAGTGTCCAGAATAATTCTTATGCTTATAAAAGGGGCAGAGACTATACAGACTTAAGGTGTCATCCACTATGACTTTGGGATTCAAAGTTATTGCTCCATTGGAAATCACACACACGGCTTATAAAATATGGCTTTTTCATCATCCTTAGCTGTGTTCTACTGTTCCCCCTCCCTGCCAGAAGCAGATTATGTCTCAGAAAGAGAGAGAGAGAGAGAGAGAGAGAGAGAGAGAGAGAGAGAGGGAGGGAGGGAGGGAAGGAGGCAGAGAGAGAGAAAGAGAGAGAGAAAGAGAGAGAAAGAGGGAGGGAGGGAGGTGGGAGAGAGTGAGACAGAGAGAGAGAGAGGGAGAGAGAGAGAGAGAGAGAGAGAGAGAGAGAGAGAGAGAGAGAGAGAGAGAGAGAGAAAGCAGAAGGAATTCTTGGGAGACATGAGGTGAGCTAGGTTAACTTGAACCACCAAGTACTGCAGCCATGGAGTCCATGCTGAGTAAATTGAAGAGCAGTTACAAAGGTAACAGCTGATGTTAGTTACTAGTGCTGTCATGGGAGACCTTGTTACTAGGGAACTTGATGTTGGCTGACACATTGCCAGTGGTGGCTGTGGGCTGGCATGGAAGATTTTTAACAGCACGAAGAAATCAACAAAACAGGAAGTGGCTGTTTTGTCTTTGATAAAAAGATGATTGACAAATGTCAAAAATTTGAAAAGGATCAAATTATTGATTCTTTAAAATGAGGAGTCCAACAGCTCACCCAGCTATGGCACCCTCTACTTCTTACTGTCCAGCATCCCTTAGAAGAGTCCAGGGATTGCTTGGTGTTTTGTACAGAACCATTTTTTGACAGTGTAGCCAATGTTCTTGATAACTGGGAAAATCTACCATCTTCAATATCTCCAGACATTAAGGGTTATAAACATTTGGATGGAGAAACTAAGTATGGTTTGTTTAGGATTGTAAGGATTGTTGGATTGTCATTTTTGCATAGCAGTGTGAAAATGGTTTATGGAAATGTTACTCCTGAAAATGTAATTTTGAATAAGAGTGGAGCCTGAAAAATAATGGGTTTTGAGTTTTGTGTGTCATCAATCTTTCTGAATAAGAGCCTAAGTTTCCCTGTAAAGAGTGGGACCCAAACTTAACATCTTTGTGCCTTCCACATCCTGAATACTTGGCTCCTGAGTACATCCTTTCCATGAGCTGGGTGGCAGCAGGCAATACACATTCTTTAGAACTGTTATGTATGCTGTCTCTAATAAAGGGAAACCTATATTTGAAGTCCACAAGCAGGGCGTTTACAAGAGTTTCAGTAGACATTTGGACCAGTTGAGTCACTTAGGATCCAGTTCACTTATAGACCTGAGGAAGTTTGTGAACAGGTGAAACATTTGCTAAATGTGACTCCAGCTCTAAGAACCAATGCAGATCAGATGACAAAAATTTTGTTAATTTTTCTCCAAAAAAAAATGGATTTGCTCCTAACCAAAACCCCTCCTGACAAGAAAAGAACAGTGTGCTGCCCGTGGTCTACAGAGCCCTGGAGGGTACAGTGTCTTCTATTCAGATCCAGGAGCTCTATTCAGATCCAGCAAATCTTATACACTACCCGTCCATGAAAAATGTTTGATTCCAAGAGTTAAAAATGCATATTTACCAACATCTTCCCTTTTTGTTCATGTGAATTCATTAGTCTGTTTAGGAAAGATTTTGGAAAGATTTTGGAGTACTTGGATAAGTGGTTTATACTTGATAGCCTACCCTTCTTACAACAGAATCCCTCCAAGGAGCCTGCTGTCCTCATGGTGGATTCTAGGTATCTGTAAGTGTACTTTTACTCATAAGAAATTGGGAATCACTGAAGGGCAAAGACTTGAACAGCCCTTGTGTCTGTTTTCTGTGCTGTAGATGTGAGATTTGATGCACTAATGCTGTAAGATTAATGTTTGAAGTATATTGTAGTTTTTGTTACTGGGCATTGGCATGTAGAGCCTTGCACATACAAAACATGAACTTTGCCATTAAGTTATACCTTCAACCTGAAACAATTTTAATTACTTAGGATTTTTATTGAATGGGAAAAGCAGTCCTTTTATTGTTTTTCCTGTCTAAATCCTTCCTCCTTTTCAAGCCATACATCTGGTCACATCATAGTGACTACAGCATTTCTTGTTCTATTCTAAACCTAATCAGCCTACATCACATCCTGTCTCTCAGTGACATTAAAATCTTCAACAGTAGTATCTGGCTGCCCTAGATTCATGGAGTACTGGTGTAGCCACTAATAAGTCAAAGTTTTTTTGTGTTAAGTTTAAAATTAATACTTAAATGCCATATTATGTCCCTCTTGGAAGTGCTTGAAGATGATCTAAAATATCTTCAAAAACATATCTTGTGAGTTCAATTCTAATAGGTGACTAATTAACCTGCATTTCCTTATAGTCCTAAACAGTTGCTAATAACTTAACAATGTAATACAAATTTCTAGTCCTTAAGAGTAGAATGGGTACTGATATTCTTGGGTCCCTGCCCTAGCCACGCCCACTCCCATAACCTCTGACCCGCCCATCGCCATCTTGGGACCACTCACTCTCTCTCTTTCTGCTTCCTTGGCGTGTGCACGCGTTTTCTCTCTCTCTCTCTCTCTCTCTCTCTCTCTCTCTCTCTC
>NW_026068020.1:4098664-4137763 GCF_014885135.2 Alexandromys fortis
TGGGCCATTGTCTTTCCCAAAGTCTGGGGGCAGCCTCTGATAACCGAAGTGATGTCTTGATAATCCAAGATGCCCATGGAAGTCTGCTCTCCAAGCAATAACAGAGCAAATTAGACTTCAAACGACTGCAAGCAAGCTGTAAGCGTGTTACCTTATAGAGGAGTCAAGATTAAACCATGCCAGGCGGTAGTGCCGTGTGTCTTTGACCATAGCACTTGGGAGGCAGAGGTCAGCCTGGTCTACAGAGCGAGTTCCAGGACAGCCAGGGAGGTTACAAAGGGAAACCCTGTCTCAAACAAACCAATCAAATCATTCTTCATGTCCCAGTGTTTTCTAAATATAAAGATGGCATGGGTGCTGGAGACGGCTGAGAAGCTAAGTGTGCCTCCTGGTCTTCTAGACCAGAAGACTCAAGTTCAAATCCCAGCGTCTGTGTCGTGCGTCTCACAGCTGCATTGTCGCTCCAGCTCCCGGAGATCTGGCAGGGGACGGCACCCTTATCTGGCCTCCTAGCAGGGGTGGGGGGTGGTGGTGGTTTGGGAGTTATGGGGAAACCAGTACATTCAAACTCCAGGCTTACATTTATGGGGCGTACAGTAGACACGTGAGAGGACCGGATTGTCTACATGACTACTATTGTGCACCTCTGTAGTAGTAGGCATAACCAGGTCACTCAAGAACCTGTTTTATATCTTGTAAACACTGGGGCATAATCGGTATTTTGGCCATCACCAGTCCTTATGTGTTAGGTCAGTCAGACCTGAGGATTGGAGTTGAAACTCTGAGGGGTTCAGCAGGAGCAAGGGGCCTCTCCCAACTGCTGAACCAGAGCTCTCCCTCCGTCTCTCTTGAAAGTATTTTCTCATTTCTCCCTCCATGCCTGATTCATTACCACCCTTTTCATTTCCCGTGCCTGATGTCAAGCACATCTCTTCAAAAGCAAGTGAGCTGCCCTTCACAGTGGACACATACCCCTGCTCAAAAGCTTCATAGGCTCTTGGGTGTCACCTCCGGAAATAGACTCGATAGAGCAATGATCTCAGGAAACCAGGAGCGAAATGAAGTGAAGTTCAATACCATCACAGGAAAAAGAGGGAGGCGTCTGGGTCAACACCCAACCATGGAGAGTCAGGGGAAAGAGCCATGGTTGATTGTCTGGATTTCTGGAATTCCTGATGAAATCTAATCTCCTCTATTGTCCTCAGAAGCAGGAGACAGAGCTTGATGCAGCCTGAGTTCTTTCCAGAAACTTCTATTCGGGTGAAACCATGGTCTTCACTCTGTACCACAGAAAAGAGATTTAGGACAAGTCCTCATGAAGCACAGCCGGAGTTAGTTATGAAAAGATGATCTTATGGTTGCTTTGTTGTCATTTGGAGACAGGACCTCAAGTAGCTCAGGCTGGCCTCGAACTTGATACATAGTCAAAGATGGTCTCAAACTTCTGATCTTCCTGCCTCTATCCCCAAAGTGCTAGAACTACTAGATGTGCCCAGTGATGTAATGAAATGTACTGATACAGGGTTACGTGCTGGCGTGGAGCGTGAGAGAGGGGCATAAGAGGACCACTGTGCATGTGCCTGGGTGGATACAGTGTTCTTGAAGGAGAGTCCCAGCTACCAGGGAGTTGCTTTAAAGGACCAAGTGTAAAGGGAATTATTAATTGAGAGAGGGGATAGAGAATTCCAAGAATTGTCCTTTTTTTCTAGAATAGGCTCACTACTCCCCTTTTTCTGTTCTTATATGAGGTTTCCTGGCTGTGTCACAGTGCCAGACAAGAGAGTTGCCTGATGGGAGAAGGCAGCTGTACAAAGTTAGGGATGTGGAGGTACCAGGGTAAGGAAGCACAGCATGGTCAGCGGTCATCTGGCCCAGCCATGCTAGTTCCAGCGTGTTTGGAGGTGGTCCTGTATAACACAGTTCCACTTTACCCAGCCTCTATCTGCCCTGTGGTCTCCTAGTTCCCCATGGCTGTCCAGCCTACCTGAGTGTGAGCAAGGCCTCTAGGAGGTAGTCAGGTCACCTGGGCTCTAAGACGTGATAAAAAGCTGTGTTAGACCCCCTGTCTGGCCCTTCTGCCATGTGAGAACACACGGAAGATGCCCGTTTTGGAATTTTGGAACAGAGAGGAAAGCCTTCAGCAGACACAGAATTGCTGACACCTTAACATTGGACCTCCTGGCCCCTAGAAGTGTGGAAAACACATCTCCGTTGCTTATAAACTAAGAGCAGCTCACAGCATATTGCCATCGAATCCCAGACTGAGACAGAACACACAAACCTCAACCCCCTCACTGCCTTGTGCTCACACCTACTGGACAAGACTGGGGGCTGGCCCTGGGTCTCGGTTACCCTCACAGCAGGCCTCAGGAAATTTCCAGAAGGATCAGAATCATAGACTTCACCTCCTAAGGGCTACACACAAGAAAGTGCTTTTGTCTAAGCCAATCACACATCCCCATGACTCAGTGCATTTTCTCATGAATTACAGGGCTTACAAGTGAGGATAATGGAGGACCGCTCTGGCATAGCACAGGCTCACTTGGGCAACCCTCTTTATACACCCCTCTTACCACCACCCCAATTCCCTTCATAAAGAAAGAGAACCCCAATGAAAAGACAGCCCATCTCTCTCCATCTGAATTTGAAATCTCTTTTCTCTCCTTGCCAGTCTGTCTTCAAAGTGCCCGGTTCACAGTCACAAGCAACAGAACCAGCTCTTGGCTAATTGTAGAGACAATTAGCCATTTGTTACTTGTCCTAATGAGCCAAGTGGGTAATTGTTTCTGGCTGGAGCTACCAGGGGCACAATCGGTGGTCTGCATTCCTAATTTCTGGTTAAATCTCTTACCTCCTGGCTGGGTGAAAAGCTGGCCTGTGGCTTTTAGAATCCTACTGCTAAGAGCATTTAGGTATATCAGGACCAGAAAGCAGAGTTTTACATTTCACCCTCCTCACGCGCTCAGGTTGATGAGAAAGGTGTTCCTTACAGTTTCTTGTATATAAGACAGCCGAGATGGTACAAGGAACAAGAGACACATTCTTTCCCTACATCCCAGAGAAAGCACAAAACCATAGCCACTCTGCACGCGCACACAGCCACCCAGATGGCCATCTCAGATCTGTACTCCCCAGGGCAGGCATCTCTTCTGACCACTGGCCTCCTCTTCTCTATCTCTGGCATCTGGGAGCTGCAGAAGCTCTCCCCCGAATTCACCATCACCACTATTGATGGGCGGCCAGCCACTGTACTTGCTGTTCCGCACCTCCCATCTCCCTCAGGCCGGAGCTCTAGTTACTCCCTGTTTTGCATTCAGATAGGGCTGGTGATACTTTCTACAAAGCTAGAGGGCAACCCTGATAGCCAGCTGGAGAAGGAATTACCTACCACTTACAGCACATCTATGTGAGGCGTGCAATTAACGCAGGTGTAGATAGAGCGAGCCCTTGAGAAAAAAAGCCCTTGATGCAAGCGCACTGATAAAATTTTGCTAAAACCTAAGACATTTTGCACCTCCCCCACAAACAAAAGCAATTCAGAGACCTTCTTTCCCAAGGAACTAAATAATTCCATTATAGACAAGAAATCTTTCTGTGGTTGGGTTTTATTGCTCTTTACTTCTTGGGAAGGGGGCTACCACCCAGCTCCTAAATAAACCACACATGGAGACTTATTCTTACTTATGAATGTCCGGCCTTAGCTTGGCTCATTTCTAGCCAGCTTTTCTTAAATTACCTTTTGCCTCTGGGCTTTTACCTTTCTCTATCTCTGTATCTTCTCTTTTCTTCTTAGTTCATGACTGTCCGCGTTGCTGGATGACTGCCCCATCTCTGCCATCTTATCTTCTTTTCCCAGATTCCCCTCCTATTTATTCTCTCGGCCTGCCAGCCCCACCTACCCTTTCTCCTGCCTACCTATTGAGTCTTCAGCTCTTCATTAGACCAATCAGGTGTTTTAGACAGGCACTGTAACACAGCTTCACAGAGCAGCATAAAAAAATGCAACGCATCTTTGCATCATTAAAACAAATGCTCCACAGCATAAACGAGTGTAACACATCTTAAAATAATATCCCACAGCATCTGTCTGTGAGAAATTTCGGATCACTGAATTACTGGAACTGGATGACCCAGAGACATATACGTGTGTTTGTGTGTGTGTGTGTGTGTGTGTGTGTGTGTGTAAGGGGGGGCGAGCAAGTATATACACATTTGATGTCAGGGTGGCAGATACACAAAACCTATCATTTGCCTATGACTCCTCTTGCCTTTGTAATGTCGCCTTGTCGTTATAACATCATCTGGTTCCTTGCTTCACCTGCTTGAATGTTATGGGGAAGTAAAAAGTGCTATGTCCCCAACTCTGTACGTGGGTTAGTTGTTCAGTCTGTGAACCACTTCCTACTGCATTCATGTTGTAATGTTGTAATGGCTTTCAGAAGACACACAGGCCCTGGTGCATCATCCTCCTGCCTCATGTAGCTCTCAGGGAGCCCTTAAATACCGGTATCCACCTTCTCAAGGTTATTTGCCTAAGAGCATGCATTAAGTGGGCAATGGACACAAACTTGAACGAGGGCAAGCGGCACAAATTCAGAACTCCATTCTTCACCCCAACATCTGTGGGCCTTGTCATCAGCCATCAGTCCTACAAGCATGGGAGAAAGACAAGGGAACCAGGCACTCTGGAACCTGGTTCAGTCCCCATCACTAAGAGCTGAGGACGCCACTGGAACAAGGTCCACAGATAAGATTAGAGAACTGTGCCGTCATAGTCAGGGTGACTACTGCTGTGAAGAACCCCGTGACTAAAGCACTTTGGGAAGGAAAGGGCTTGACTTACACTTCCATATAACTGTTCAACACTGAAGATGTCAGGACAGGAACTCATGCAGGGCAGGAACCTGAAGGCAGGAACCTGGAGGCAGGAGCTGATGCAGCGCCCATGGAAGACCGCTGCTTACTGGCTTGCCCATCAGGGACCATTCGGCCTGCTTTCTTATCGAAGCCAGGACCACCAACTCAGGAATAGTCCCACCCACAATGGGCTGGGCCCTCCCCATCAATCACTAAGCAATGCCATACAGCTGGATCTTATGGAGGTGTTTTCTCAATTGAGGGTCTATCCTTTCGGATGACTCTAGCTCGTGTCAAGGTGACATAAAACTAGCCAGCACAGACTTAGAGTTAAAACTTGGGTGGTAGCCTACTTGTGACATGGTCACAGAATCTCAGTGGGAATCGGGAGGAAGGCACAGGCCACACCTCTAGCTGAGGAGCCTTTGGTAGTACAGAGTTTCAGAGAGAGAGAGAGAGAGAGACAGACAGAGAGAGGCAGAGGGGGCGACCGGGGGGGAGAGAGGGGAGAGAGAGAGAGAGAGAGAGAGAGAGAGAGAGAGAGAGAGAGAGAGAGAGAGAGAGAGATGGCATCTGGTAGGTTGACTAACCTCCAGCGGAAGGTCAAGGTAGGGCAGCATAAACTGGACTTGATGGGCTTACAAAAAAAGAAAAGAAAAGAAAAGAAAAAGAAAAAAGAACCAATAGGAAAAAGGGCAGGGATCTTTGAGTTGGGGCAGAGGATGAAATGATCAAAGCACATGGTAAGGGATTCTCAAAGGAATAATGGGAAGTGAAGAAAAGCAGAACCATAAGAACAAGCTCTCCTGTTCTCTGGCCTTAGCAGCCTACTAGAGAGATCCCTGGGCAAAAGTAAGACTATCGGCATTGTGTGTAGGGGTGGGGGTGTCTCACGCTGTAGCCTGGGCTAGCCTCAAAGTTGTAATCCTTTCAACTCTCTGTCTGCCTAGGATTTCTGGACACGGACACACATACACACACACACACACACACACACACACACGGAGGGGTGCTAAGACCCTCAGATGTGACTCTTTCGCAGGAAGCCCATACCCCATCCCATCCTTCGATGTGCACGGCCATCCTTTTCTTAACTCTTCACCACCCCCAGCCTACACTGAAGTCTGCATTAAAACGACTTTGCTTCGGACTTTGATTCATCTTGAGGTTCTTTTCTTCAGTGTTGTCAAGAACCCTGGCTTTGCTCAACCTGTGGTTTCTGAGAGCACAGCTGACCGCATTCAGCTTTCTGCTGCCTTTGACCTTGACAGCAGCCTCCCCTTCCATCCTGCTTCTGTCCTGAGCACCTGTGAATCTGTGGGCTGCTTCTGCCTCAGACACATAAGGAGAGCGAAGCTTCACCAGTTGAGGTTCCTCCTCACACAGCTTTGGAGGCTGTAAGAGGATCGCTTCGCTGACTCTTTGCTCCTCTGTCTCCCTTCCCCTTCCAGGCCATTGCATGACTCCTTCCGGAGGAATTGGGAGAAGAGGGAGCCAGTCTCTACATCCTCAAGCCCCAACCCTGGAGAGGGGAACCCAAATACTACCGAGTGTCAGGATCACCTTTGAGATCTTCTCAAACTTGCCTTCTCTCCGTGGACCCCAAGCAGCCATCATAGAGCCCTTCAATCAGATTTGGGGGAGGCCATTGTTTCAGACAGAACTCTGGCTGCAGGCCTCCAAAGACTAAAACCAAAATGGAGTCACTCATGTCAAAGCTTCATGCCAATCAACCTATCTAGGCATGCAAAGAGATGGCAGCCAAACAGCACATGCCAGTTTCTGCTAGTGTGCTCAGACACCCCTGAGGACTTGGGTCTTGTGAGGAGGTAGCCAGGAACATCTGATGTTAATTAACACTACTCAATGTTACAAAAACCAGCATGTTAGTTCAACCCTTTCAGATCCAGATTTGGGGTACCACCAGAACCACAGATTACTAATAAAACCAAATTAGACCTTCAAGCTAAATCCACTGAAATGTTAGCTTCTGACAGAGTAGGATTATCCCGTCCTTACAGAGAAACGAAGGCCAGCTGTTCTGTCCAGCAGCTAATTCTGATCTTATCTACACCAGCCCTTCTCTGAAGCCTCCAGTAGGTGTGGTATCTGCAGACAGGTGGTTCTACGCCAAGGCAATGATTCTCCACTTGGGAGAAGAAGAGGAATAACAGATTTGGGACATACTCAGATTGCAAAAAGTTATTTGATGTTTGTCTGAAACCGAGGCTTACCAGAGAGCCCGCATTTTTACAGGCAGCCCAAAGACAGAGGCAGATGAAGGTGATTTTACCAGAGAGCCTGGATTTTTACAGGCAGCCCAAAGACAGAGGCAGATGAAGGTGATTTCACTGCAAGGATCTGACTTACATCAGGTTTCACACGAAAACCCAGAACTCAGTCAAGTCACATTTTCCCCAACTGCACAGTTGTTGGGGAAAGCGTTTTTTTCAGATCTTTGAATTTTCCACTTAGCTACCAGGGAAGTGTTAGAGATACTGGGAGATAAGGGGTTCACTACGAGAAAAAGATGAGGTGCAGTAGCCCAGGATGGTTTAGAGGGACAGAGAAACTGAAGTTTGCAAACGTGGTTCATAGCATACAAAGAGAGGAAAAGGTACAATGCCCAGGAAATGTCCCAGGAGGCCAGGCTAGACCAAAAGGGTGGGAGGCAATAATGGAGCAGCTGCCCCCTATTCTGACTTTAGCTCTCTAGCACCTGGTTCTGCCAGGCTTTGGTTTCAGCTCCTGAGCTGAAAAACGACAAACCAACCAGCCTAGGAATATAGACGTTACGTAAGTGTTTAATGTGGCTACATTAACTGAATACAAGAGCATGCCTGCTTAGTAGACAGAATGGTTTAGGTCTCTCACTAAACCCAGAGCTAGGCTGGCAGCTGGCAGGCACCAGGCAGCCTCCTATCTCCACCCCGCAGGGCACTGGGATTACAGGTGAGCATGTGCACCCATCCCTGCCTCTTTACGTGGGTGCTAGGGATTCAAACTCAGGTCCTTAAGCTTGGGCAGCAAGTGCTCTTACCCACTGAGCAATTTCAACTAACAATATTTTCAATTTATGAAGGGTTTCTAGGAATGTAACTCCGTGATAAGTCCAGAAACATCTGGATTAAATGAATCCACACACTTTCTTTCTATTATGGGACCAGGTTGATAAACCCATGGTGGGTAGAAGACTTACCCCAGGCAGGTTGGTTCACCCAAGTTTTGTTGTTATAACACACTCCAGTGTAGGCTACAGACCTTGTGTCACACTCTGTTGAGAGCTGACTTTTCCCACAGATTCCAGATACACTAGAAAGCAGCTGTCATTCTCTTAGGTTTCTTGTAAACATGAAATAATATGTTCTATTCTCACTGCTACGAGTCGGGTAGCCACAGGTTTGTGTTTATGCAACAATACAAATACATAAAAGTTTTCATAATTTATTGGTGATCATCTCAAAAATGAAAACCATCTATTAAGCTACCGGGGACTGGTAAAGAAGCTACAGAGTACTCCCAACTCTTTCTGTGACTAGAAAATGAGAGAGAGATTAAAAGCTAGCTCACGAAGAAAGCCTACTGAATGTCAGTTTATGTAAATAGGCATTTGAATTTCATTAAGCTTATGGATAAAATCTGAAGCAAAAAAACAAAACAAAACAAAACAAAAAAAACCCAAAACCCAAACCAAACAACCCTCAATAATATTAGGGATGGCCAATAATGAGGCAACAGGTGCTTTTCTTTGTCTGTTTCCTTAGATTCTGGATTACTAGATTTCTTTTCTTGTTTTAAGTTATGTGGTGTGTTTGTGTAGGGTTTTGTTGTTTGGTTTGATTATTTTGTTTCTTGATACCCCAGACTGGACCGCAATTTACTATGTAGTCAAAGATGACCTTGGAGGGTTCTTGTTGATGCTGTTTCGGAGGATAAACCAGAGAATTCATTCATCTATTTATTTCAATATTTTTATTTTTGTTTATGATGCTATGGATTAAACCTATTGACCTTGAACTCGTGACTCTCCCGCCTTCACTTCTCAGGTGCTGTGATCACAGTTGTAAGCTCTCACACCCAGTCTGTGATTGTCTATGTTTGTTTGTTTTCTCTGGCTACCTTTGTCTGCCAGGACAAAGACTAAACCCAGAAATTTTGTTTGCACAATCTCCCTGTTGCAGCTAACAGGTAGGAACTTTCCCTAACACTCCACAAATAATAGAAGGACAGTGCAAGAATGTGTTCTGTCCTTTGCCAGTCCCCGTTGTTGGAGGACAGCGAGTGTCCAGCATTCCCACCTTGAAAGAGTGATATGGGATGTCCTTCTGTATATGTGTTGCTTTTATTGGTTCATGAATAAAGCTTTTTCAGTCAATGGCTTAGCAGAGTAAAGTCAGGCAGGAAATTTGAATAGAGATATATAGAGATAGTAGACAGAGTTAGAGATGCCTTGTAGCTTCCAGAGGAGAAAGATGCCAGAACATTACCAGTAAGCCACAGCCTCGTGACGATACACAGATTAATAGAAATGTGTTAATTTAAGATGTAAGAGCTAGCTAGGAATATGCCTGAGCCATTGACCAAACAGTGTTGAAATTAATGTAGTTTCTGTGTGATTATTCGAGTCTGGGCAGTTGGGAAACAGAAGCACAGTCTCTGTCTACAAAGAAGTGGCTCTGGGGAGGTGGCCTAGCCAGCAGAGCATCTTCCTTTCTTAGCCTTAGCTATGTGGTGTGCTGGCATCTTGCAGCAGAGGGATGAGGAGGTGGTAGAAGCTGGCGAAGCTGAAGATCAAGGTAGGAGATGCCAATCTCTCTGAAGGTCTTGGAGACAAAGGTCAACCACTTAAGGATCCAGAAAAGGCTCTGAGGTTGAAGTGACATAAGTCCATGTTTTGTGGGCAGCATGTTGTTCTGGTCTTGCAGTCAAGATGCAGAGGTCCTGTTTACAGATAGAAGTCAGATGGTTCTAAGTGGTGCCCACAGCAGATAAAGGCAAGGAGTGTGAAGTCAGTGCTCCAATCAGGAGAGATTTAATCAATCCTATGGGAGTAATAGACAGGGTTAAAGGCTGAAGCTTCTAGTTTAGCCTCTAAACATGGCTACTTACAGGTTGCTTTAATTACTGTTCTGTTATTAGCTGTTCTCCCCTCCTTTGTCATTGTTCTATTGCTGTAACGAGGCACTATGATCAAACCAACTTTTTGTTTATTTGGGTTTGTTTTTTGAGTCAGGGTTTTTCTATGTAACAGTCTTGGCACTTTCTTGTAGACCAGGCTGGCCTCGAACTCACAGAGATCCTCCTGCCTCTGCCTCCCGAGTGCTGGGATTAAAGGTGTATGTCATCTCCACCCAACAAATGCAACTCTTAGATGCTTAGAAGAAAGCTTTTCATTGAGGACCTGCTTGCAGTTTCAGAGGGTTAGTCCGTGATCATCATGGCAGGAAGCAGACAGGCATAGCCCTGGAGAAGTAGCTGAGAGTTTTACATCTTTATATACCAACAGCAGGGAATGGGGGAGAGAGAGACTGGGCCTGAGGTGTGCTTTTGAAACCCCAAAGCCTACCCCAGTGACACACTTCCTCCAACAAGACCACACCCCCAGTCCTCCTAATCCTGCCAAAATAGTTTCACTCCTGGGTGATAAACATTCAAATGTATGAGCCTATGGGATCATTCTCACTCAAACTACTACATTTTCCCATATAGAGCCCATACTTTTGGCTCCCCCATTCATGGGTTCTTTATCTTAAGATTCAATTAGTCAGGCACTGCAAATGTTTTTGGGGAGAAAACACATTGTTTTAACATGCATAGCCATGTTCTCCTCACCATTATTCCCTAAGGTACACACACCTCATCAGGTGTTATACATAACCAGAAATGGTTAAACAAGACAGGAAACATGGTAGCTTATACATCAATGTTAGAGGATCTGATATGAACGTCTGTGGGTCCCAGTATCCTCAGGCTCAGTAAGTAGTCAATTTTCAATGGATATCAAGGGACAAGCTCCTGATACTGCCAGTCTCCTGTGGATCTAGAACCTTCTGTGGGTGAAGTCTATGACCCATCCCACTGAGAAGAATCTTGGAGATGTGATTTCCTTAGCAATGAAACCTGAGCAGAAATAACAGAAATAACTCCATTTTCGACTGAAACTTCAAGGGTTTGGGGGGTATTTCTCCTTGGATTTCTTCCTCATTTCCCTTTAGCCATGAGAGAACTGGGTCCCCCAAATAGCCTGAACCTTTAGAATAGGCTGGGGGAAATGTGTATAGCTGAGCATGGTACTTAGCTTTAATAGTCAACTTCAAACACTCTAGAATCACCTGGGAAGACAGACTCAACTAGATTGTCTACAGCAGGCTGACCTATGGGCAGGTCTGTAGGGGATTATCCTGATTATATTAATTGAGGCCAGAAGTTGCACCCACTGTGGGTGACACCATTCTGTAGGCAGAGGACCCTGGACTGCCTAGGAATGAAGAGAATGAACTGAGCACTAGCGTTCATTCATTGCTCTCTGCCTTTGACTGTGGATGTGACCTGCTGCTGCTTCAATTCTCTGCGGCCTTGGCTTCTCAGCCGTGATGGACTGTGCCCCAGAATCGTGAGCTAAATAAACCCCTTCTCCCTTAGGATGCTTTTGTCTCCTCCTGTGTATTTGTATCCTCCAGCACATGGTGGGCATACTGTTGAGACCCAAGCGCCACTTTCAGAACACAATCTAAATTCCTCTAGTCCAGCCCAAGACACACAAAAGGAGACTCCTCTTCAAGACACATCAAAAGTGAATAAACACAGGGGGCCCCTGCAGCCACTCAACCCAGAGGCTGGGGGAGGTGATGTGACCCTTCCCAGAGGCCAACCCTTATCACTCATGGTGGGGCTTTGTCAGTTGGTCCTCATCTGCAGTTGCTCAAATGTCAGCTCTTCAGCAAAGATCACTTCACAGGACAGGAATGATTGGCACCAGCGATCCCAGGCAGAAGCCTGCTTCCCTGGCAAAGTATGTGCTACAAAACACCCCCACCTTTACCCTGGGCCTCTGAGTGCAGGTTTTCACAGTGCAAAGATAGAACTTTCCATTCAGGGTGGTTTTTTTGCTTTTTTTTGCCCCCCCCCTTTAAAAAATCACTTTTAGGCTGAGATGGAGCTGAAAAAATAATTTTCTATGCACAAAATCCTAAAGCTATGCCACTTGGAGATATTTATCTTTGAGAGAATGTCCACTCACGACCTCACAGTTTCGACCCATTTAAGTTTTCTAACGTAGGTCCCAATTTAAAAACCAAAACAAATAAACATAAAAACCCCGTGCAATTTGCATAAGAAACTCTTAAGAGTTAATGAAAACGAAGGGTTTTCCAGCTCCCTCCTGAGTCTCCTTTCCCACCGGGGTGTCCGCGCGGTTTAACTGAGCTGTCACTTGAGGGGACAGCCTTGAGCTTTCCAGACGCTGTGGCTTGCAGAACTCGTCAGTGTGGTTTCCAGAGCTTTTTGAAAAACACAAACAAAAGCACACCGCAGCAAGCTTTTCCCAGGGCTTTTCCCGGCATGACCAGAAGCTGCACCATTAGCGGTGGTTCCTCGGGGAATGCGCTGAGCTCTCTTTCAAGTCCCCTACTCTCTTGGCACCCTCACTGGCTAAGCGGAGTTTCCCACCCCAGAGGTCGACAAGGCAGTGTGATTTAGGATGGCTGGCAGGGCGGGGGAGCGGTTTAGTCCATTTTCCCCCACCGAATAAATAAACAAAGCCCAGCACGGCTAATTGAGTGGCTTGAGGGCCCTGTGCACCTGAGGAATCCAGGGGTCAGGAACAAAACTGACAGCGGAGTAATGAGGAACAAAGGGTGGTCTGAAGGTTCTGGAAGGGGGTGGGGCGGAAGCTGGAGACACAGAAACATAATCATTCCTGCTTCCTGTAAGCGCAAGACCACAGGCCATTCCTTAGAGGCTTTTCGTGATCTGCCTCCTGCCTTTCACACCGCAGGCCGGGCAGACGTACAAGGCGGGATATTGGAGTACTGCTTTGGAGTTAGAACAAACTCCCGCAGGCTTCGGCATCACGTGAAAACTAGCCTGGGCCAGCTCTGCTTCTGGAATCCTCTCCTGGATGTCAGCTATGCAGATGGATATGGCCGTCACCTGCCCATCTAGAGAGTAAATACGTCACCAAAGTGTTGGTGTAGCACCTGGGGTGAACCCCCCCCCTCCATTGTTTCATTCCCAAAAGTGTTCTGGAAAATGTCACACAAATCCAGTGGGAACAATTCACACAGACACACAACACATGTTCAAATCCAAACACACGTGTGTCCATGACATCCACCCTATGCCCTGTGTCCGTGTACAAACACACATGCCACTCCCCCACCCCCATAGGCTTCTGGGACCAACCTTGCAGGTGGCAACAAAGCCTCCTCTTGTGATCGACAGTGAACAAAAAGAGTTTGGATGAAGACCTGCCACAAAGGAATTGGTATTACTGCTTACCCGTGAGGCCCAAGGGCAAACTGTGTTCACCCTGTCTCTGGGGGCCTGCAGGGAACATGCTGAGGACACCAGAAACCATATGTCTCTACTTCTTTATATTCCAAAGATACTAGGAAACAGAACTCGGTAAAGGAAAATGGATGCACTTGTGGTGTGGTCAACCTGGGGGTAATTTCCTCCCTGCTGTACCTGTGTTACAGGTCACAGAGGGCCGTGGGACAAAGTCTAGAGTATGTAAATTTCCTATGGAACTCATTAGCATAGGGTCCTTTCTTCTGGAGACCGGGACCTGGTTCTCAGGTCAACTCCAGCCCCTCAGTTCTCTCTTGCAGAGACAGTTTTTATTCAAGTCTGGCCTGCAGAGGAACATGAGTCTGTAAAGGTCTCCCATTTTGAAAGAGACAAGAGTCTCAGTTCAGCTTTTTCTTGGCAGGTGTGGTGTGTGTGTGTGTGTTGTGGATGTGTTGTGTGTGCATGTGGAGTATGTGTGTGGTTGAGTGTGGTGTATATGGTGTGGGGGGAGAAATGATGTGTGTGTGTGTATGATATGTGTAGGGGCTTGGTGTGTATGTGTGGTATGTGTGTGTGGTGTGTGTGTATGATGTATGTGTATGTGGTGTGTATATGTGTGTGGTGTGTGTGGTATGTATGGTGTGTGTGGTGTGTATATGTACGTGGTATGTGTGTAATGTGTGTGGTGTGTGTGTGTGGTGTGTGTGCGTGGGTGTGTGGTATGTGTATGGGGTGTGTGTGCGTGGGTGTGTGGTATGTGTATGGTGTATGTGTGTGTGTGTGTGTATGCGTGTGTTGTTAAGCTCTCCACCGGTTCTAGGCCTGGAGGAGTTTACTCCGATCTTTATGGGACTCACATGAGCTCATGTCACAGGTCTATGGAGTGATGGTGGAGGTCAGCCTGCTCTGGGGAGTGGTTTGGAGAGTGCGGGAGGCTCTGCTTCCCTGTGCTGCTTTCTGTCAGCAGATCCAGAGCCCTCTCGGTGTTCCTGCCTTGTTTGTTCCTGAGTGTCCAGGGCTGTGACTCAGAGGGAGGACAGAGATGATAAGCAGATAGGAACTGCTTATGGAGAAGCAGGTGAGAAGAGATGGACCCCAGTCCAGGAGAAGCAGGTGAGGAGGGACGGACCACAGTCCAGGAGAAGCAGGTGAGGAGGGACGGACCACAGTCCAGGAAGTGGAAAAGGCATTGTTCTACCTAAGGAAGAGGTCTGAACTGTCCCTCAGGCTCCAAGTCTTGGGGATGAATAAGACAACCGGGACTTCTGGAAATCAGTTGCATCTCCACAGGCAAAGCATGCTGGGAGCTGGTGTGAAAGGCCAGGCCCAAAGACCACTGGGAGCTGCTTATTCAGAGGGCCTGGTGGGAGCTGTGTTTGACTTGGGCTCAAGCTGGGGCCAGTGATTCACGGCTAACTCATCTGCCACAAGTTCAGAGCCCTTGCAGGCCTGTGACCTGCCCACAGCGGAGGACAGCCCTCTGTGAGGGATCCTCCTCATCCCTGAGGCTTTCTGGAAAATGTAGCCTGGTAAAAAACGGGATGCAACAAGAGAGAGGCCAAACCTCTTCCTCCTTTGGGTGTGGAGAAGCCATATCTGTAGACCCTTTGGCAACTCTTCCAGCTGTGGCCAAACACACAGGTGCTGGGCTGAACAAAGAGGATGTTGGTCCACACAGGTGACTAACTCAGAGCATCAGCCTTGGGACACAGAGGTCAAATAATCCCCATGAGCTGTCAGCACACCCAATGGCAGAATACCTTCAGCCTCCAAAGGAAGCTGTGCTGGGCCTGGCTCTAGAGTCAGGTAGGGCACACATAGCACGGAGTCCACAAGCAACAAGGGTTTGGGGCTCAAAAATACCGGAAAGGCCCTTGGTTAATGAAACAGCAAATACAGAGACAGGCTGAACTGAAGTTAAGCCATGATCTATCAACATACATGTGATGAGGGTATGCCTGCATGCATCTAGAACATACCATCAAGAGCTGTAAAGACAGAGAACTTAGGGAACCCTTAGGGGGAGGGGCAGCACTCTCCTATGTGTGCCCGGTAAGGGCAGTGGTTCTTCAAGGTGTTTGATAGACAATGTCATTGGGAGGTGATAAAGAGGTTTACATACTGAAATGTTTGAGGACACTGGATTTGACTCAATGGGACACTCCTTTAGCTCCTTTACTTTCGGGCCTGCTCTCAAAAATCTGTGGATTTGACCAGGCACCCTTCACTCAGAATCACCTGTGGGAATCGCTGTCTCCTATAGAAATTCAGGGGAAAGCTGGGCCATGTGAGTCCGAGCATGGCCCTTTCTCTGGTGTTGGGCCCCAGAATTTACAGAAAGGAGAGAGGGCACAGACAAGAATGCCACAGTCTGTGTGGCAGGTGATGGCCAGGTGTCCCACCCAAGGAGCAGTTGTTGTACAAAGCAAAATACTAAAAGTTAAAAAAAAAAAAAACCACTCACAAAGTCATTGCTTTTCCCCAAACCACATCATCGAGAAAAGAAAGCTAGTTTCAAAAGTCAAAACAAACACAAGGCAGGCTGGTATTTGTAGTCTTCAAATTACAAAAAAAAAAAGAAAGAAAAAAGTAGGACCACAGCGAAAAGCTTCCTTTTTGATAAATACCAATCTTATTGAAACAGAAAACAAACTCCTGACCTTCTATGACTTCCAAATTCAAGCCCTGAGAAACCAGAGGCAGCAACAATACCACTCTCACCAGTCACAGGACAAAGGCGCCTCCTCACACCAAGGCCGGGCTGTGGTACTGCTCCTTCCTGAGAACACAGTGGGACAGGCTCCCCAGAGGCCACAGGAAGGAAGGGGCAGAGAAGGCGCCAATGCAAGCTCCTTGCATTTTGCAATAATGCATCTTTAGTTTTGTTTGTCACTTGGGAGGTGGAGGTAGGAGGATCAGAAGTCCAAGATCTTCCTCAGATGCACAAGGAGTTGGAGGCTAGCCTGTGCTACATGGGACACTGTCTCAAAAACAATGAAGAAAAAAAAACTCAGAAAACCAAACAAAACACCGACTCTCGGGGTGGAAACCTAGACAAGAAAAACCATAGCAGTGAGGTGGTCACTGACAGATAGATACTGTCATGATGGATACTACCGAGGTCACTGATGTATACTGCGGAGGTCACTGATGAATACCGCCATGACGGATACTATTGAGGTCACTGATGAATACTGTAGTTACCGATATCAGGTACTCCAGACTCAGAGTCTGGGACTAGAAAGAATTTTGTTGCCAATAGAAGAGAGACTACAAAAGGAAAATTGCAACATAGTATAAACATGATTTTTAATGCCAGCACCTACTAGAGAGTCTCAAATATTAACTTACACAAAGCTAAATCTGCCAGCATAGCCATAAGAAACGATGCTGAGTGGTGTCTACCATAGAGACTGTCTACCATGCTAGCCAGAGTTAAAAGCCTGAGCAACTTCACTTGGGAGACAGAGGAAGGTGGATCTCTGTGAGTTCGAGATCAGCCTGGTCTACAGAGCAAGTTCTAGGATAGGTCCCAAAGTTACACAGGGAAACCCTGTCCAGAAAAACAAAAACAAACTAACAACAACAAAGTTCATATCTCAGCTGGGTGGGGAGAGCATAAAATTATTTAAAATTTTATTAAAGGTGCTTCAAGTTATTCCGTGTAAAGCCTATAAGAAACAAACTTTGTGTTCATACTTGGTTTGTATTCACATAGTATCTTACTGTGTGTGAACAAATATTCCTTCTTGTAGTGTTAAGAGCGGCAGGGCTGCATCCCTGGCACCCAGCCGCCCGCATGGCTAGGTTATGCCCCAAAATAATTACATGGAAACTGTATTCTTTTAAACACTGCCTGGCCCGGCTAGTTCCAGCCTCTTATTGGTTAGCTCTTACATATTGATCTAACCCATTTTTAATATTCTGTGTAGCTCCACGAGCTGGCTTACCAGGGAGGATCTTAACCTGCGTCTGTCTGGAGTGGGAGAACCATGGCGACTCCTGACTAGGCTTCTTTCTCCCAGCATTCTCTTCTGTTTACTCCACCCACCTATGTTCTAACCAATAAAATGGGCCAAGGCAGTTTCTTTATTATAATTAACCAGTGTCCTTTCTCCATCACCTTCTTGTGGTTGTCTTGCAGCCAGCTCCACAGGTGTGTGTCCAGGCCAGCCCACGTTCCTTAGGTACAGAAGAGTCTGTGTTCGGCTGGATGCTTTGCTGTTTCCTCCCCGGAGTTACTGTAGTTCAGACAGTGTCTCACATATCCCAGGTTGGGTCAGACTCCCTCTGCATGTAAGGGGGATCTTGACCTTCTGATCTGTCTGCTTCCACACCTAGAGTGCTGGGGTTGCATATGGGTATCACTACACCCAAGGTGATAGGCTGCTGTGAACCGGCCCAGGGCTTCATGTACGGTAGGCAAGCACTCTACCAACCGAGCCACACACCCAGCTCCTCTTCCTCCTAAAGTTTTCATTCTTTTTGACTAGGGAATCCTTACTTTTCTCAGGACTCTCTCTTTGCAAAGCTCTTGGAGAGAACTGCTCATAGTTGGACCACAAGACCGTTGTTCCAAGGCAGAACCTCTGTGTCACTCAAGTGGTTGGTGACATTGCCCTGCTGCTGTTGCTGGACATTTTGCTACAGACAAAGCTCTCCAAATGCTTTGCTGGAACGTAACTGTAACTGCTGTCATAACAGTCTAAAGAAGAAGGGCCTCCAGGAGGTGAGGGGCCATGGACAAACTGACTTCCTCCTCAGAGAAATGGTCGCCTCAGAGGTAGCCTTTCTGCAATGTTCTCTGCACATGCTGGCTGCCCTGCCACCCCTAAGGTGCAGCATGGGGGTTGGGAGTAGCCAGGGGCTAGCTCTATGCTGGCTGGGACCAACTCCTTGACATCCCAGCCTCCAGAACAATAAGAAATAAATAGCCTTTCTTTATAAATTTCTATCCTATCAGAAAATAGGCTGTGATATGAAATAATATTTGGACTCCTCAAGGCAAGCAGCACCAGTAAGAATGCCCATTTCCCATTCCCTACTCCTCCCACTTGGCTGTTATTCCCACCCCTTTGTCCCTCCTCCACCCCCACACATCTTGGAGCTGGGTTTAAGAAACTTTCCTCAGTTTGGGTTAGGTCAGAGGGACCACCTCATTCCAGAGGGTCCCGGCCCATACCCCAGTGGAGGAAAAGCTACACAGAGAGACAGAAAAGAATCTGCACAGACTGGCTTTGCAGGGTCCCACACCCAGTTCATCAGAGACCGTGCCGCTTCCGTGAAGTCTCCACTAAAGGGCTCAAAGACAGGGTTCTGAGAGTGTCTGGACGTCTGTGGACAGCAGTGCACACCCAGTCCACCCCCAGGAATCTCTGCAGCTGAATCCTTTATAGATACAAGTAAATGAATCCCTGAGCCCTGTGAACCACCCAACTATGTGAATCAGACCCAGGGAAAGTGATGGGAACTCATTTCATAGTCACTGGGTAGAAAGAGCAGGTAAAACAGCATGGGTCTGCCACTGGCTTTAAGATGAGGGACAATCTTAGGGATAACCACCACCCACACCAACACCCACTTCCTGCTCTGGGGAACCTGACACCATGACAGGGTAGATTGGGCTGGAACCGAATGGAATTAAAGGACACCCAGCTGGGGTCTGCTGTCAGGCTATTGTTTACCTTCTGGGGAGAAGCCCATCCTAGGCATCTGGTGTGAGACATGTGTGCCCTGGCAGTAGGGGAAGATCTAGGCCCTTGGTTTTCCCTGACTTGGATTGGCGAACAGCCAGAGCCAAGGAGCAGGCGACTGTGAAGCAAATATCTAAAAATATAGGCAGTAGCTGGAAGGCTGAAGGAGCAGTCTAGAGGCTGGCATGGCCACCTTTTGACACGGCAACGTGACACAGCCATCTATAAAGTTTCATGCCCCAGTCTCTGAGGGGACACACTAGTGATTCTGGTGAGCAGTCAGGAGACAGATAGGAGTGTGGGTGGTGAAGACTGTTGTAAGGTCACATGTTAGCCTGTCCCTTTAAGATACAAGCCCCACCCACTTCCCCCTCCCCCACGGAGGCAAGTGGATCTCCAGTCTGCTCTCTTTCTGTCTAGAGGTAACTACTGTGCCTCTCCCCCCCCTCTCTCTCTCTCTCTCTCTCTCTCTCTCTCTCTCTCTCTCTCTCTCTCTCTCCCTATCCCCTACCCCTTTCCCTTTCCTCTCCATAACTCACTAAATAAACTCTATATCCAAACTCTCTTTGCATGGCATATCTGTCTCTCACTCGCCAAGGGTACCTGCTGAGGCCTTGAGTGACCCTTGTGGTACCAGCCTCTGGTCCCCCATATGTTTATAAGTGATAACAAAGACCATTACAACAAAGTCTCGGGTGGAAACAAGGAAGTGGAAACCAGAGGGAAGGTTACTGCATCAAAGTGTAGCAAGAGACACGGGCCCAAGGTTCTGTGGAAAGGGGCGCAAGAGTGACCCACTGGACACCGGAAGGAAGTTGTTATCTAAACACCAGAAATTATTATTATTATTATTATTATTATTATTATTATTATTATTTATGCGACAGGGTCTCATGTAGCCCAGGCTATCTTCCAGCTCCACATGAGCTAAGAATGACCCTTAGCTTCTGGTTCCTGTCTGCCCCTCTGAAATGCTGGCATAGCAGGGACGTGCTTGTGGTATTGGAGGCTGAACCTAGAGCCTCACACAGGGTAGGCAAGGGCCCTGCCAACTGGACTCTCTCCCCAGCCCTGTCTGACTTACTGAAAGATGCCAGAGAAGAAAAAAAACACATGCAAAGGCAAAAATCTGTAATTGAAAGGGAAACAGAGCAGACAGATTTGGAAAGTGAAAGCTTGTCTTTGTAAAGTGGAAGAAGTATCCAGAAAGAAAAAAAATGTGTGTGTAAAGGTGTGGCCAGGGTTTCCTAGATCAGCGGTTTTCAACCTCTGGGTCGCAACCCCATTGGGGGTCGCATATCAGACATTTACATAGATTCATAACAGTAGCAAAATCACAGTTATGAAGTAGCAATGAAATAATCTTATGGTTTGGGGGTCACCACAGCATGAGGAAGTGGATTAAAGGGTCACAGCTTTCAGAAGGTTGAGAGCCACTACACTTGATAAACTAGCATAGGCAGAAGGAAGCCAGAGGCCATTCATAGTGACAAAGAGAGAAAGACCCCAAAGGCATTTCAGAGGTCTTCAAAGCTGCTTCTCTAACAGGTCCAGCACTCTCAGAGGGCAGGGTGGTTTCAGGGGACAGGCTGGGGAGCCCCTTCACAGATCCACTGTCCCAGACTATCTTGGTTCTCTACTCCCTGAACCCCGTCACTGTGTTGACCACCCAGCGGTGACCTAGGCAGCCCCAGGTTTGGCTGAACTCATCTGTCCAGAAGGTAGAGATGACAAGCCTTAGTGACATCCAGAGCTCATCAAGTCAGGGTGTGCAGGAAGCGAATGTTAATGAGATGTGACCTTTACCCCCTCAAAGGCCGCAGGTAGGCTTGTCACAGGGATGAAGCCATCACAGAATGCTGAGCAGAGAAGTGGGTGAAACGCGGAGCTTCTGCAGGGAACCCTACTCAGACAATGCAGCTGTGATACTGGGGTCACCACTGAGACCCCAGAACTGTAGAGGGGACACCATGCAACTCTCAGCTGGGAGAACTGAAGTCATGAGGTCACATCTAGGCCCAAAGTCCTCCTGGTGGCTAGATGTGGGCCTTTGTTCTTACTTCCGTGTTGGGATCTGCGCTGACTTGGGACCTCTAATTCTTTTCCTCTGGCCTGGTTCTCCCTTTTGCAATGTTCCTTGCTGGTCTCACCATTGAACTTTGGAAGTTGATACAGCTAGTCGTATTTCTCAGCTTCTCAGCCAGATGAGACTCTAGATCTGGGACTTTTGAATGGATTCTAAACAAGTTAAGGCCTTGGAGCCACTGCTGTGGGGTGGATGCATTTTGTACATGAGAAGGGGACAGTAGGCTGTGGTTCTGGAGTGACAGAGGTTTAATGCCCAGAGGTTTTGTGTGTTCTAGGGACAGGGCTGATGAGAGATTGTTTGAATAAGAATGGCTCCCATAGACTCATATGTTTGAATGCTTAATCACCAGCGAGTGAAACTGTTTGAGAAGGATTAGAAGGATTAGGGGGTGTGGCCTTGTTGAAGGAAGTGTGTCACTGGGGTAGGCTTTGGGGTTTCAAAAGCCCACACCAGGCCCAGCGTTTTTCTCTTTCTCTCTGCCCGTGGATCAGGGTGTAAAAAGCTCTCTGGTACTGCTTCTGCACGGTGCCCGCATGCACAATGCTCCCTGCCACAGTAATAATGGACTAACCCTCTGAAACTGTAAGCAAGCCCACAGTTAAGTGCTGTTCTTTAGAAGAGCTGCCTTGGTCATGGTGTCTCTTCATCTCTTCTCAGCAGCAGAACAGTGACTAACACAGACGGCTCAGCCACTCGGGTAGAGCCCTCGTGAATAGATTAGTGATGGCCGCAGAAAAGGTGCCGGGCATATGGCTCAATGTCGGTAAAGTGAGTGCTTCTAGCTTATTGGAGCCTCCAGTTTCCATCCTCAGTAGCTGAACAAACAAAAAATAGACAATCAGTAAATTTAACCTAGCAACAAGCTCCATCCACAGCCCGTCTTCCCCTAAGTTCTATCCGGGACTTGTTATTGATCACGTCTTTCCGAGGGGACCTCTGTAGCACAGGAATCTACTGGATGACTACTTAGTCTGCCTCCCTTCCACAGGTCTGCTCCCATGAGTCTCCCGCTGAGAGGGCCACAGGTCTTGTGATTCATCCTTTGACACATTGCTAGGCTTAGACAGCAGCTCCTGGCCAAATTCCACATATACACATAGTGTCCTCTCTTCACAGTTTAGAGCTCAAAGCTTGAGGCCATGAGCAATAACCACGGGTCATTTGAACTATGACATCAAGCTGTCTTAAATGCAATGGTGGCTGTATTTCTGGTGTGCAAAAGTGAGGCAGAAAGATCCATTTACCAGGACAGGGGCTGTGGCTCAGTGGGAGGGTGCTTGCTTCACACACACGATGCCCTAGGTTCGATCCCTAGAACTGCTCCACAAATTAGAAAAGAATTTAATTCCGGGGAAACACCAGCAGAGATAGGAGGTAGGAGCAAAACCAAGTTGAGAATGGAGGGACCAGAAAGCTTGCTAGAGACTTTGAGAAAAGATGCTGGTCCCCAAGGCTCCAGTGTTCAAGATCTTGTTCCCCATTTTCCTACAAGGGACATTATAAACCCTCATGAACAGCTGAAGCCAGACTGTGACCCCAAAGACCTATACTTATTCTGCTGGGAATGACATGTGACTAGCTATGACAGGGTATTTTTTTTTCCCACTCAGTTTGTGCCTATTACACAGTTTTCCTTAACTAATGTGTTGTTTTAAGAAATGCTATGGTTTGGGTTGATCCCAGCCTATGTTGCATTTGGGGGTCTTTTAGGAGATGGCAGAATGATGGCTTTTAGATCACGGGGATGGGGGTAACCTCGAAAGAAACCACAGGACCCTGGTCCCTTCCTTCCTTTATCTTTTGCTTTCTGGATATGTGGAGTTAGCCACACATTCCCTATGATATAAGGATTTACTACAGGTCCCAAAACATGTGGCAGTCAACCACTGACTGAAATCTCCAGAGCTGGTGAGCCCAGATAACTCTTTCTCCCTGTAAATTATCTCAGGAATCTGACAGTGGTGAAAAGCTAACATAAGAATACACATATGTAGAAAGCAAACCAAGAGAATGTTTTATCTCAAATTTGCATCTTGCCATGTGTCCCAAACTGGGCTTGAACTCAAAGCAGTCATCCTGCCCCAGTGCCCCCAGAGCTGGGATTATAGCCATGAGATAGATGCTGCATCTGGCTGAATTAAAAAACTATTGGTTAGTGCTATACACGGGGCCGGGGGGCCTCATGAGAGTGGCAGTAGTTCACTATTCATCCTGGGGGTGGTGGGAATCAGGGGATTACTTCACACACACACACACACACACACACACACACACACACACGGATGCACACATGCACGCATGCACACAAGCACATGCACATACTTTTTGTGAGTTAACCAGTGCCGATTCAGAATCCCTTGATTGACTGAGATGCTAGTCTGTGTGTCTGACAGTAGGTGTGTGGCTTTGGTCTGGAATGTCCCCATGATGTCTGGTTGTAGTGGACATGTGACCTCCTGGAGGAGGCTCCACCTGGTTTATTAGGCTATAACTGTGACTGAGCATGTGGCCAGAGCTGCCTCTGGGGGCCACCACACCCTTGCTCGGCAGATGGATTCTTCCTCCCACCTATCCCTCAGGACCTGCCTCACTTTCCATGGAAGGAAAAGCAGTCCCCTCACTAACATATCTTCTTGACCCCTGTCTGGAATCAGGGTATTGTGACAGGCCTGTGGGACTTCCTTCCCATGAGCAGGGTAGAGTGTCTCACGTAGCATACACTGTAGCCTGCTCTGGCCTAACCATGCTTTCCGACAGATCAAGCTTGCAACAGCCCAAATTGAGAAGCCAGACTCAAAAACAAACAAAATTGAAAAAGCTCATAAGTGTGTAAATAAATATAAAAGTCAGACTCCACACCAAGAAGGCTTCAGAAGGGGCGGAGATAAGCTAGATAAAGGTTAGGTCCCCATTCCTTCCCTGTGCATCGTAACTGTGGCACTTCACAGGTTGGTAAGGAAAGCCATGGGACAGGGCCGTGAAGGCAGTAAAGACAGGATGGGCGCTGGAGGCTACAGGTTCCGCCTGGCCTAGGGGGCCTCCTTGGAGAAGGAGGAAGAGCAACTTCCTCCCCCACCCCTCATTTTGGTGTTAAACACTTCGTTAAGCTGGGTGTGGCAGAGGGACCACTTGTTCCTGGTCAGTTTGGGATTTGTTGTGAGGTCCTGTCTCAAAAACACAAACAAATCAAAACAGAAGCTAAGGGCTCCTTAATTGCTGCTCCAGAGAGTGTCAGTTTGGATGAGGGGCAGGAACAGCGACCAGATGACTAAGCGGTTCTGTGGAAACATCCATGTTGCCCCAGATGGGGTGCTTGTGGCTTTGTCTGAGGACAGGCCCGGAGCGTCATCAGCTACCTCACGCCCTGTCCCCTGTGCACACCCAGAACACACTGCTCCATCTCCCTCCCCTGTCTTTATCCAAGTTCCATCTCCTCAGCAGGCAGCTGTCACCAGCCTGTACAGGACAGCCTAAAAGCAGGCACTGCTGAGGCAGGCCCTGAGATCAGGAACAACTCCTGGGCCCCTGGCAGGCAGGTAGAGCAGGAGTTCTCGTTGTCCCAAAGGAGGGCAGAAGTGAAGGTGGGTGATGGTCAGTTTTATAGCTCCCTGGTAACTCAGAAGGGAGAGCCCATGTCTCACATCAACAGGCCACTCTGCAAAGTGAAACACTTCCTAGGAGTGAGCTATCAGAGCCCTTCTCCCCCTTCCCTTCCATAACCCATTAAATAAATATCCAATCTCACTCTGCATGGCGTGCCTATTCCACGTCTCTTGCCACCTCGTGGCTCCCTGCCTGGGACCAGCCACCTTCAGAGACCTGTGGCACGGTCTGTCTCTCCTCGTGGTCTTGTGCTTCGTCCCTGCCTAGGACTGGCTGCTCTGGGGCTTGCTGCCTGCCGCCACATGGCCTGTTGCTCACTGCTGCTGCTCGCGGACCTGCAGCATTTCTGCCACTGCAGCCGCCGGGGATCTGCAGCATTTTTAATTAATTCATTACAATCATGGTGACTGATTGCCTGAGATTTCATACTGCTCAAATGCGACCAGAAAGGCAATTCCAGTAGTGTCCAGAATTGGTAAGGGATGGGAGGATGGTAAATGGTATTTTTTCTTTAATTTTCCTCTAGTTGCAAGGAAGATTCCAGAGTCTCTCTCCCAGTGGACAGGGCCACGGGCTGGTTGGTGATGCCTTCATGCACTTGCTGTCTCGGAGGTCCCTGTGCAGAGAAGACTCCAACTCCGCTCCATGCTCTGTGTCTGGGCAGTCTGCTCTTTCCCCACGGAGAAAGCATTTTCTGTAAGGGGCCTTGAGTCTTCTAGAAGCATTGGATCTAAAACAAGAGAACAAGTGAGCACATGTTTGTGAAAGTTTCATTCTGAAAAGGTGGATGCACGGTTTTAGCTGATATTTCCCCCCACTGGCTCAGTCCCTAGAAGGCTAAACAAGTTGAACACAAATTAAGAGCGAGGCATTATAAAATTGATGTTTTCCAAACATGGATCATGACCTTGTTCCTTGAACCAGACTCCCATGCCTGGACCCAGTTTGTTTTCTCTGCATCACTCAGGAGTGAGCGGGTATCGCCAGTGGATGAAGCGCTCCACTGCTGACAGACACGCGTCTCACGCTCAGGTTGAGTAATGTAACAAGAAGAGATCTGTGGTTCAAGAGAGGATGGCAAAGACATCTTAAAGACACCAGGAATTGAGGCAGAAGAAATGGTCAAAAAGAACATTGTGGCCAGGGAGAGCTCACTCAGGAAGGAGCAAGCTGGAAGGTCGGAGTCCACCCTGAGGATCAGAGTCCACCCCGAGACCCCGAGAGTCCACATTAATAAAATATAACAAAACAAACAACAACATGGAGTGCTTGTGACCTAGGGTTGGGGAAGCAGAGACAGGGGGACCCCTGGAACTCCATGGCCAGACAGCCTAGCAAAATGAGCAAAGTCCAAGTAAAAGTTAGAGACCCTGCTGCAGAAAACAACATGGAAAGGGGCTGGAGAGATGGCTCTTCCCGAAGACCCGAGTTCAGTTCCCAGTGCCGCATCAGGAGGCTCACAACCATCTGTAACTCCAGCTCCAGGGCTTCTAAGGGCACCTGCACTCATGAGCGCTCATGCATACACACACACACATACACACCACACACCTACACAGAACTAAAAATAAAAAAAAACCTTGAAAACAACAAAAATTATCAACATGAGTAGCACATGAAGGAAAACACCTGAGCCTGTCTTCTGGCCTGCAGGAACATTTATACACACCTTTGTATGCACCTGTCTACATGCTCATACATATAAATACACATGGAGACACACATGCACTCACATGGAAACCAGATACCTTTACCAAACTCTAATCACAAGGCACCCTAGGCTGCATGTTCACTGTCGTGGTTAAGAAACTCTATCATCAGAATGAACATAAACAACTTTCCTTCCTCAATGTGTTCTTAAGATGCACAGGCTGGCCCAGTGGTTAGTGGGGCATGCCTTTGTCCCAGACTCCAGAGGAAGGTAGAGACAGGTGCATCTCTGAGTTCAAGGCCAGCCTGGTATACAAAGTGAGTTACAGGACAGCCAGGGCTACACAGAGAAACCCTGCCAAATAAAATAATCAAATAAAAATTCACACACTGTAGTCTCCAGGAGAGGGATATGGGATGCAGGGTGCAACCAAGGAAGCTTTGGCCTCCTGCTTTAGGCTAGCAGATGCTGTACTGGCATTTCAATTGTATTTTAATAAGTAAAGGTTGCCTGGGGATCGGGACAGTAAAACAGCCCCACAGGGGTCAACCTCACAGCCAGGCAGTGGTAGCAAACACCTTTAATTCCAGAACTAGAGAGGATTATAAGATGGGAGGAGACAGTTCATAGACAGTCCCATTCTGAGATTCCTGGAGGCAGGATCACCATTTTGGACTGAGGTCGAGGTAAGAACCAGTGGCTGGCTGCTTTGCTTTTCAGATCTTCAGGTTGAACCCCACCCAATTTTTCTCTCTGAGCTTCTATCACTCCTGCTTCAGGACATCTCTTGAACTCTGCTTGTTGTGATTTTCCTAGCATTTCCCAGTTCTCCTAACCTCCTTTCCCATCCAGGCTCTGTGACCTGTGAGTGACTCAGCTATAAGCTGCTGAAATCCAGACAGGAGAACCACCCAGTGCCTCAGAAATGGATTTTTACTGGAGAAAGACATCCAGCAGCACTCAGGATTGGGTGAGACATATGATGGGCAACCAGGACGTCTGAAGATGTCTTTTATCAGGCCTTTAGGGCTGGAAAGCTGCTGGGGGCTCTGGCTTCAGCTCTGACTCTTATAACGTGGGTTCAGCTTCCCTTGCATTTGGCCATCAGATTGGAAGGGTAGAACACTCATGGCGTTGCTCAAGGGGATGAGTTCTGACCTTGCTCTTAACCCTGGGACCAGCCAGACAATTTACAGAACCTAGAGCAGAAAGGAAGTATGGGACCTATTCTTAAAGAAATTGTTAAAAAAAAAAAAGGGGACAACCGATCCTTTTGGGAGTGAGTGGGTCTCTGTGCACAAACTGGTCCCTAAGTGATTTTACACATTCAATCATGTGACTTTGATCCCCCTCAGAGGCACACCTTGAGCAGATCACAGGGCCTCAGTTCTTTGACCACAGTGAGGGCCTTGGCCACACACACAAAGAGCCTTCCGGCTCTACTAGGAGCCTCTAGGCTTCCTCTCACTGCCATGACTGGTACAGGGGATCATCTATCTAAGTACAGAAGGGCAATCCTAACAGTGCTTACAGAGTGTGGCAGGAGAAGGGAAATGCATCACATTCTGAGTTTAGAACAGATGAAATGGACCAACAAGGAG
Source organism: Alexandromys fortis (assembly GCF_014885135.2). Taxonomy (NCBI): domain Eukaryota; kingdom Metazoa; phylum Chordata; class Mammalia; order Rodentia; family Cricetidae; genus Alexandromys; species Alexandromys fortis. The sequence goes on from NW_026068020.1 coordinate 4,126,670, forward strand.
TAGAGCCAATGGGAGATCTGGTGCTAGAGAACACACAGAAGGAACCAGGCTTGGACATGCAGTCATGTGGCTTCCCAAAGCCAGATCTCAGCAATGAGCACACAGCCCTTGTCAACACACACACATGTGCAGGGTGAGTGACTGAGGCCTTGTCTTCTCAGGGGAGTGGTCAGCCCAAATGCCCAGGAAGAGAGGAAAGAAGGGGTATAAATGGCTCCTCTCTAACCTTGCCAGTCGGATCAGGGTCTTAACCTCCACCAGAAGCCTGAAGAGGTAAGTTCCATGAAACTACCTTCCTATAAAAGGGAACCCCCTAAGCAGCCCAAGAGTACCCAAAGGTCACCTGACATCAGTCATTATGACTGTGGTTTTTCTGGGAGCATCTGTCATCTTCTCTTAGAGGGATGCTCACTCCTCCCTCATCCCCCCAACCTCAGGTGGATCATCCCCTTCCAGGTTCTCTGTCGTGAGACATAGCCCACAGAGTTTCCGAATATAGCGGTCAGATCACAAGCTCGCTTCCCTCATACCTCCTTGGCTGAGCTCCTTCCTCTTACCTGGATCATAGAGGGAACTTTGCTGAAATGATGATCAGCGGCATGTGCTTAGAAACCAGCAGAGAGTTCATAGTCTTAGTTTAGGCAACAGAGGGGAAATCCTTCCCTTGGGCTCACACTGTTGAAGCGCAGGTTGCTCATGAGTGAATACAGAAAACCATCCATCAAGCCAGGCAAAGGCATCGGCCAGGAGGAAGCCAGTCCCAGCCCAGATGATTTTCTATACACAACCACAACTAAGGCATTGCACGCTTCCATTGCCAGTGTAGAAAATGAGAGGAGTCACAGAGACGCAAGGCTGGATCTACATTTGAGAATGTCACATGGTAGTGGTGGGGCACCATTTAATCCCTAGACTTAGGCCAGCCTGGCTCTAAGGATGAGCTCACTCAGTTGGGGTTCAATGGCCCAGGTCTCTGTTTCATAATCACACCCCAACTCCTGTGTGCTGGAAGCTGGAGACTGAACTACAAGGCAGACAAACCATATCCATGCAACATCAAAGACCCCTGACTTCCCTCTGAGTCTTTAAGTCACTTCCTGGGAGCCCAGGACCGTCCCAGGACCTAGCAGAGTCCTAGACAACTGCCCTGTTTCTCTAGGGCACCTAAAGATGATGTCATCATATTTAAGGTCACTGGCACAAAGTGTTTTGTTAACAGGTAAAAGTCATCTTGGAATAAGAGCCAAATGACCCACTGATGCATCAGATGTGGGCAGCAAGGAAAAGAGGCAATGTCCCCCATATTTCTGGCCTGAGCCTGCCCTGGTCTCTAGACTTTGTCCAATGTGCACGGGGATAAGGTCTCATCTGACTTAGAAGCGCCGTGTTGCTTCTCTCTTTTCACAAACCCACTGCTTCCTCTCTGCCCCCCTGGACTCTACAGTAGTCCCGCAGCATTTGTATATGATCCCTCTGCTGTGGGGTGTTTGCACCCTGTGTCAAGATGTGTTGCTGTGATTGGAGTAATAAAAAGTTGACCAGCTAATAGCTAGGCAGCAGATATAGGCAGACTTTGGGGCAGAGAGAGAATGCTGGGAAAAAGAAAGAGTCACCAGCCAGACACAGAGAGGAAACAGGGAATTTAAGATAGAAGAGAGGTAACGCCATGTGGCACAATGCAGATTAATATAAATGGGTTAATTTAATTTAAAGGGGCTAGTTGAGACAAACCTAAAGGCCAAGCTTTCATAGTTGTTTCATAATATGTTTCCATGTCATAATTGTGAGCTGGTGGCTGATGAAAAAGCTTAATATATCCCTCTATAGCCATCTTGATAGTTTCTGAACTCTCTTCTGGTCTGGTTACAGAAGCCTTTGCTTATGGGTTTCAGTGGCTTCTTACCATCCTTCAGTCAAAGCCCTGAGTCCTCCACAAGCCTCTAAGATCCTGCTTGTGAGTTTCTAGACCTCCTTCCCCAGCTCATGATACCCCATGTTTCTCTGGCTACAGTCACCTGGTCTTTGAGCTTCAAGTGCCCTTAGACCTTGGACTATCCCTTCACCTGGAAGGCCTCCCCTTCCACTAAGACTTGACTGAGCTAGTGGAATCAGTGGGGACTTGAGGGGGACCTTTTCCTCACCCATCACTGTGCCTTCCCTGACCTCTAGAGGTGTCCTGGGTGGAGGAGGCAGAGAGAAGACAGGGCTCTCCAGAGAAATAGCCCTGGATGTCATCAAAAGTTCATCCACCCGTGTGCCCAATTAGCACTGTTGTGTTTGAGAATCTTCACACATTACATGGGTTTTAATCCACAATTTGGAATGAAGAGAAATGTTTACTCTGATTGCTAAGAAGGAAAAAGTATTCAAAAATTCCTCACTGAAGAGGACTCTAGCAACCACTAATCAGGAGACCGGGCCCTTGAGGGTCAAGGAGGATAGACCTGAATTGTCCACACCCTAACAGGCTGTATCTAGCAGATTTCACCTGAACAGATGCTATCTAAGCAGACCTCACCTGAGCAGATTCCACCTGAGCAGATTCCACCTCAACAGCTCACACCTGAGCAGACTCCGCCCAAGCAGACCCAACCTGGGACCATAGACTTGTGCCATCAAGCCTGGTCTTTGCTGTCATGGGGATCAAATCTAGGGCCTCGGGCATGCTAGGAAAACATTCTAACAACTGTTTCTCACCTTTTTAAAAATGTCTAGTTTTTTTTTTCTTTTGTTTTAGGTGACTTTTGTCAAACACATACACACATATTCTTTTTGACCTGATCTTGGTGTTTCTGTCAAGGAGGCTCTAACTATTTGCTTATTATCTCAAAAAATATGTTTTGTTTAACTGGCTTGTCATCTTGTTCCCTTTAAACACGTATTTGATTTTTCCTTTTGTTTTCTTTCTGCCTCTTTTCTTGCAGTATGCCCTTCTAAAGTTGCACTAACACTATCTCCGTGTTACAAGATATTTAACCACGTGTCCCAAACCCGATGTATTGTCTCTGACTTCACAGTTCCTAAAGTGCAACCTTATATCACACTTAGAGCATGCTGCACTGGAGTTGAGCTATGCAAGGTTCCGGCACGGCTCTGATGCCAGTGTCTAAGGCACGTGCCTCGGCAGGACTCTTGGTCAGGTGGGGAGATGGATGTGGTCCTCAGCCTCCCTCTGAATCCGCACCTGGCTTAGAGCACGCCGCCCAGCCTCTCCTTGGCACCTGCCAAGCCCGTGTCGTGAATCTGGCTCCCCGTGCCTGACCTCAGCATTGTGTATCGAACTAATGAATTCCCCGGTCTATCCGCATCTGCTCTTGGCAGAAATCCCTCCCAAACTGTGGCCGGGCAATCACTGATATTCTTAGCTTCTGGTGCAGTTGCAATTTGGCAATTAAGCACGTGCCTTCCTGGGTGTCTCGGTGGAAGGTTGGGAGAGGCTGAGTGGGGTTAGCCGACACCTGCAGTGAGTCCCCGGGTAGGGGTCTGCGTGCTTGGCTCAGCAGATAGTGTGAGAGCCACGCTTTCAATGCTGTGCATGGCTGTGGCTTTCAGGGAGCGGCTCCAACAATGTGCTGTGGGGACACTTATGGGGAGCAGGGGAGAAAGAGGGATGCCGCAGCCAGTCAAGTTAGGGGATGGGATAGTCTGTGCTTAGATGGTTTCAAACAACGCCCTAGTATGTTAAAACGCCCTAGTGTGTCCCGCAGCAGAGGCCATCAGTGCTTCGAATTGGTGTTGTGGGTAGGGCTCCTGAGACTGGGAAAGAGCTGGTGTTCTAGATCAGGGCAGCTGGAGTGGACTCAGGCAGCATTGGAGAGAAGGCACCTTGTTTCTCCACTCGGTACTTACACCCCAGAGTGTAAGAAACCCATGTGACAGGAGAGCTCACGATGATGTCTTGCTAGATCTTGGTGTCTTCCACCCTAATCAGATCTTTCAAAAACCAAAACGCCTGGAGCACAGCTCCTCAGCCTTCCACAAAACGGGCCCTACTGACTTCTGGGTAACAATGGTGTTCAGACTTCATAGGAGATTAATTCAGAAAGATTTCACTTAAATGCCTGTCACCCTTCTGGCAGGTGCCAAGATGCTGTCGGTGTTCCTGAGTATCCAAGACTAATCCTTAGAGATTTATCTCAGACACTCAGTGACGACCACAGGCACAGGCTGCCGGTTTCACTGTTGAGAGGCTTGAACATACTCTGTTTTGCTCTTGGCCTTAGGAATGAAGAAACAACAACAAATACAGTTTCCCAACTCAAAGTGACCTGCATATAGGATAGTCTCAGGTTCGAGGCAGCACTGGGGCAGGTTGTCCTTTAGGATAAGAGATGTATTAGAATCATTAAGTTCATGGACAGACAGACAGGCATGGTGGGGTCTTAAGGAGAGTTCAGAGCCACAGCCAAGGTGGGGGAGGGGGAGCCCTTCAAAGAGCAGGAGAGCCAGTGCCATGGAGCTAATGAACAATCAGCGTAAGCATGCCAGTGGTTGGGTTGCCTCTGAACCCTTTAGTCAATGAGTGTCCACCACACAGGGTGTGGCACCTGTAACTCCCAATTTTTGGGATGCTTGGTAAATTTGCTTTGGGGAAATGAGGGTTCCAGACCCATCAGACAGCCAAGATAGTTCACCAGGCATTTATTACAGCAGCTATAGTAAGGATGGAGAGAAGAGAGGCTACTGTAGGTGAGTGTGACCCAGTGGTCCCTAGCCTAAACCTAACGAAACCATGGTCTTTCTTCATTAATTCTAGGCATCTCCCAAGCCTTTAAATCCCTAATGCTCTCCTGTCTCTTCTGCTGAGAAAAACTTAGTGTTAAGTAGAATTCAGATTCTCTATTTTAAATATACCAACCAGTCACTATATGAGTTTATCTGGATCACTTCCAGAAAACCCCCAGGGCAGGTTAGTGTTAAAAAGAAAAGAGGTTTATATACATGTTAGTATTCTCCACTGTACTGAAATCGTGAAGATGCTGAACTCACACAGGATGGCGATGTCTTCGAACTCACACTTCTGCAGTTCCTGTGCAGGGACATTGGCCTTGTTGTTTTGTGGCCTTGGGCAAGGTGGGAGGCAGAGAAAGGTGAGAAAGTGGGGGTGGAGGGAGAGTTGGACAGCTGAGGTTTCAGATCACCTTCTCTGGACAGGCCACAGTGAACTAAAGATATTCCACCCAGCCCCCATTTCCAGGTTCCACCCTCCCTCTCTATAGCATTATTTTGGGAACCAAGCCTTTAATGCCAGCCTTTGGGGATGTCCAAAGACCAGAATGTGGCTTATAACTCATTGCCTGGCGGCTCAGGGCATGGAGCTGAGAATGGCTCAGCTCTAGTAAGCTCCCCTGGGTGGCTATGTCACATCATATATGTGTCTAGATTGTGACACCCCAAAAGTGGACACCGTGGAGACTGAGGTCCTTCTGAAGGAAGGCATCATTCTCCCTGCCCCTCTTTCCCACTCTCTAACTCCAGGATCTGTGTCTTAAAGGTCTCTCCCCACTTGCCATACCAGGGAAGAAGGGGCTGACTTCTGAGGAACAGGCACCATCAGGTTCTGACAGGAATCAAGAACTAGAAGAGCAGATTCTCTTCTAGGAAGGAGAGGCGGGAAAGGCCACATTCCCACCACAGAGGATGACACACACACCCCCTCTAGGACGCCGCAGGAACAGCACAATGGCCGCTGGAATGGAGGAAAGGAGGCCGCAGGCTTGGCTAGGGTGGCATTTACTTTCAGTCTCGTTACTGCACGCTGGTGAGCTTCTCTTCCCTTTCTGTGTCTGTGGTGGCATTAAAGATGTCGCAAAACCAGAATAGATAGGGCTGCAGAGGTGAAGGAAGGAACTTTTGGAGGGAACACGTGGAGCCCGCCGGGCTCCATCCCCATTACTACCAAACAAACATACGAAAAAGAAAAAAAGAGTCCATCTTTACTCAACTTCAGTTCCGGCAATTATAATTTTTCTAATCCTGTCTCACTTTGTTCTACCTTACTTTTTAAAAACTTCTCATCACTCACTCTTCCCATTCTTCTGAAGAGACAAGCAGGTCTCTGCCTCTCTCTCTCTCTCTCTTTCTATCTTCCCTCCACACTCCCTTTATTTCGATAAAACTCCCACTTAAAAACATTTCATTATTCTGTGTATGCACATGTGCTCACGTGCAGGAATGCATTCACTAGCACGTAGGCACATATGCCACGGTCTGTGTGCATGGAGGTCAGAGGGCAGCCTTGAGGAGTCAGTTCTATCCTTCCTCCTTTCCATGGGGGAGAGAGTTTGGGCGCGGTAACCCTGGCAGATCCCATGGTGGGTGAGAGACCATGGCAGGTGGGAGACAGACAGATACACCATACCTTGGGTATGAAGAATTTAATTAGTGGGTATTGGGAGGGTAGAAAGATAGGGGGTATCCCGGGTTGGGGGGAGAAAGAGAGAGAGGGAGAGATAAAGGGACAGAGAGAGGGGGGAAAGAGAGGGAGGCAGAGACTGCCTCTTCAGAAGAACAAACAGAGAGAGACAGAGAGAGGAAGACAGAATGGAGACCAGCTTGTGGGTGTGTGTGGGGGGGTGTGATTAGGAGTGGACAGAACTTGTCTCTTAAAGGGACAGGATACCCAGGTGACAGGGCAGGCAGACATAATTATAATTACAACATTGGGTTCCAAGGTTCAAACTCAAGTGCCCTTACCAACAAAGCCACCTTTCCAGTTCACATTTTAAAAACCTTTAAATCAAAACCAAATATCACGGATTTGTGCAAATTTACCTATAGTAGAGAGGGACTTTTTAAAAAGTACACTTACCTAACAGATCTAAAAAAATTAATAATACATTTAATTCTATCTTGTACCCACTCCATAGTCAAATATTCCTAGTTTTCTCAAAAACAAAAACAAAAACAAAACAAGACTCCCCAACCCTCTTTCTAGCTGGTCTGTTTAGGTCGGACTCCTGCTCACTGAGTTGGAGAAAGTTAGGTCTGTGACTTCCAATGTGTTAGAAGGCTTGTGCAAGGATATCAACGTTTGCCTTGCTTACAGATTTAAGACTTCACTGGCTGCATCATTAAATAGTTTCCACTTTTATTATTCAGTAAATTATTTGCTATCTTCATTTTAAGAGTAGTGTGTTGGGCACACAAAGGTCCTGGTACTCACAGATAAGCGCTAGGGAAACCAGGGATGGAGAACATGCAGGGTTGTCTTTTCAAAGGAAAGATGCACAGCCTGTTTTCTGTCCAGAAGGCTGGGAATGGAGCTGGCTAATCACCTAGGCAACCCCTGTGCTGTCTGTAGTATCAGGCCATACCTGTCTCCCCAAGCCCCTACACCAAGACCAGAGTGGCTAATGTAGGTGACCGCTGCGTCATTTGCACTGCCAACACCACACCAGACTCTCCCCTAGTCCCTTAAGATAACACTTGTAGCCTGTCTCTAGAAGCCATCTCCTTGGAAGAAGTGGCACGTACTTAGAGGGGAGTTTTGATGTGACCATGCCTCCTTGTGCACAGGGGATTATGTTATACCACGACACTTTCCCCAAATAAAATATACATAAAATAAACGGCCTGGGGTCAGACTATAGGAGTTCCAGCCAACACCAGCTATTGGTCATGCTGATCCAGATTTCCTTTTTGTTTCATGCAGATGGTTACTCCGGCAAGCCTGGTGTTTGCAGAGACCCCCACAGTAGTGAGCAGAGCATACGACAGATCCCACATACTGCTTCTGTTGCTGGAGGTCAGACCAAAGACTAGAGGTTTAGTTTGCCTTTCAAATCGTGTGTATGTTTGTGGGTATATGCGTGTGAGCGCAGGTGTTGGAGGAGTCCAGAAGGGGGCATGGGATTTCCCCTGGAACTGGACTTGCAGGTGGTTGTGAGCGTCCAAGAGGATGCTGGGAACTGAGCTCAGATCCTTTGCATGAGCAACAAGCACTCGTAAGCACCAATCAGCCCATCTCTTCAGACCCCAGGGTGATCATTTTTAAAGGGTGTGTGCTCTCTCACGCTGGTGGTCAGTCTTCAGCAGCTTCACCTCCCTGTGACACTTGCTCAACACCTCAGATGTGCTGGGAGGGAGAACTTGCCCTCTGCCTTCAGCCATTCTATATCTGACCTTGCTTCTGTGTCTATAAAGGAGAGGAAGAAGGGAAGAGGAGAGGGAGGAGAGTCAGGAAAGGAGGTGGCTTGCTTACGATGTGTTTGAAGGATTGCTTTCTTTTCAGCATTTAGGATGCTGCTCCCGATCTGTGTAGGCTCAGCCCTAGGACAGGGGTCACCCTTTTGTGGCACCAGCTGCTGTCACAGGGGTTATCAGCGTCCTCCAGTCCTCAGTGTGAATAGTAAGCATAAAGTGTTGGTGCCAGCCAGCAAGCAGCGGATACGGGCCACAGTTTGCTCTGTGCCCAGGGCATGCATTAGTGAGCAACATGAGACCTTAGGTCTACGTGCTAACATTCAACATGTATGACGTCATGTTTATCACTAGGCAACTGGTTTTTGCCAGGTTCTGGCACACACAGGGAAAACGCCATCACCTCTCCCCAATGTGGCAAGCATGGCATTTGTGACACAGAAAGGAATATTGACAAGGACTCTGGTCTGGGTGCCCCCACAGTGACAACTGTGGACAATAATACTTAGTTATTATCTTAATTGCTATTGAATAAGCTTTCTCAAAAGACAATGGGCGGCTCAGAATTTTCTTGAGGGTCTAAGAGTGGTGATTGACTCCAGTAATCTCAGCCCCTGAGAAACTGTGACTGGAGGACTGTCAAAAATTTGAAGCCAGCTTGGGCTACATAGTGAGTTCAATACCACTATGTAGCTTGGGCTATATAGTAAGACCTGGCCTCAAACAACAATCAATTTTTTTTCTTATAGGATTTTAGGGGAAGATTGTTGGATCTCAAACGGCACAGATTTTGGAAGAGGGAGGGGAAAGAAGGATGGAAATAGAAATAGTGTGTTGTTGTTGTGTGTTAAACGTCACAGATTCATACCACAGACATAAGGAGGTCAAGGTGTTCTGACCACAGAGCACAGTGAGACACATAAGAAAGTGTCATAGGAACACTCAGAGGGTCTGCAGTACTTTAACCAGAGTCTCTTGATGACTCCATCCTAGCAAAAAGCAGTTTGGTGCCAGAGTTACTTCAATGAGAGCCACCTCCAGACAGATTTGGGGGAGATCAGGAGATCTCAGAGGGAGCCACAGCCCTTCATAAGGGTGTCGTCACTTTTCCTATGTACCAGTTGTGTCATGTGTCACCAGGTGTCAAGGGCTGCTTCTGGAATTTACATCTTCACATGTTGACCTGGTCCGACCAGTGACATGCCAGAAGTTGCCTGCGGTATCGGTTTTGTTTCTCAAGTGGCAATGCACAGCCCTACCTGCAGTATCGGCATAACCAGGCCACGGCGATGAAGATGTCTGTCAGCAAGGGAGGCAGCTGAGTGCTCTGCGTGCAGACTGACACAGCTCCAGCCGGAAGCACAATTGATGTTTGCTTGGTAATATGGAGTTATGTCACAGAATCTGTGAGACGCGCTGAGCTGACAGCTATAGGAAGTGCAAAGTCGAGTACCGGGGAAAATATGTTCCAGGCAGAAACAGATGTTCTCAGATCAAATATTTCTACGAGAAACTGTTGTAAAAGAATCAACTGATAAAATGGGAGAGGCTTACACCATGGCGAGGAAGAAAGGGAGGAGGGGAAGGAGAGGGGGAGGAGGACCAGGGGAAGGAGGAAGGGAAGGGGTGAAGAGGAATGGGGAGGAGTAGAAGGAGCACGGAGGGCAGGGAAGAAGGGAAGAGGGAAAGGGGAGAAAATGTCCATGTGGGAGGACAGCAAAAACTCATGAGCAGCCTGGACGGAATTCAGTCTCCCCACCGGGAGGCCAGGCTGGCTCTCGATGTTGGTCTGGTCCCTGTGTTCTAGGCCAGCAGGGGCAGTCACGTGACTTTATATGACAATGTTCCTACTTGGGCATAGGTTTTCCATATTACCATCATCAAAGCAGTGAAGCGGGAGGAGGAAATAATCTCATGGGGCAGGAGAAGAAAACTAGAGCGAATTTTATCTCTGGCATGTTGAAAGCACTGATGGCGATCTAGCCCAGTTCCTCATGGATACAGATGACCCCAAGAGGGTGAAAAGGTTGTCTCAACCCAAACCCTCTCCATGATAGTATTTACCTGCATGCATGCAGAAGTTTTGCCGTTTGGACAAGGATCAAGAATGAGGACCCAAAGGTTCAAAGCCAGTCATTCTTGCAGAATCTCACTATTATTCCCTGGGCCTCCAGACTTCCCTGCAAGTGATGGTTAATTCTAGAATCTATCCAATCACTTAAGAAGAAAGCCTCAATGAGGGGTTGTCTAGATCAGGTTGATTCCTCAACCTGGCAATTTTGGCAGCGCTGTCCTGCTTTTGTTAGTTGAGCCAGGAGGACTCGCCCACTGTGGGCGGCACTAGGCAGGGGTCCTGAAGTGTGTAAGGGTGGAGGATGTGAGCTGAGTGCAGGCCTGTGTGTGTTCATTGATCTCTCTTCCTGACTACAGATAAGGTGTGACCCACACCCTCCTGCTCCCGCTGCCTCGACTTCCCCCACAGCGATGGACTGCACCCTGGAACAAACCCTGTCTCCCTTAAGTTGTCAGGGTGTTTTATCACAGCAACAGGCAGGAAAACTAAGGTATCCGCCTTCGGCATGCTGCCCATTCTTGGCGCTCAGGCCTCTCCTTCCAGACCTCCCTTGCTCAGACAATTGTGTGAGGGCTGCCGATTTTCCCAGAAGTCCCTGGGAAGTGTCTCTGGGCTCAGTTTGAATGGTGTTTCTACTTTACTACGTTCTGGCTCTCCCCTTTCTCTTCCTTTAAAAAGAAAATAGAGCTGCTTTTCTGGTCCCTGGAAGATGAAGCAGAGTCAGGAATCTGTGTCACTTGGTCTGCAGATCACAACCCCCGGAGGCAGGGTTGCTATAGATACCTAAGCACTGAGCCCTGTGGGTGACACACTGAGCATAGGGTGAACCTAGATATCTCTCTCTCTCTCTCTCTCTCTCTCTCTCTCTCTCTCTCTCT
>NW_026068020.1:4138339-4170361 GCF_014885135.2 Alexandromys fortis
CACACACACACACACACACACACTCAAACCGTTGAGGAAATGCACAGCCAACTACTGCCCCCCAGCACCGGTTTCTCCCATACTTGTTTCTTTCTCTTCCCTGTGGAACAGCTTCTTAGAGCAGGAAACAGGGTGAGACTTCATGTACCTGTAAAACTCCACTGGTTCCATTCCTGCGTTCTACTTGCTGCACGCTATGGGAGCTAGGTTGAAAATTTAAAAACACACAAACAGACGACAGATGGGGCCACGGGGACATCCTTGAGACAAGAATGTCAAGAATGCCCCTCTTCTATATAATTATGGGCGGTCTCTCAGGGATCCATAGTTCCTGATCTCACTGAAGGCCTCCACTTGTGAAAACCCGAAATGGTCCTGTACTACATGCTATACGGTACCACGCCTGCACTAGACCTGTAGTGCGCCTGACACCACAGTACATGAGCCTTGGGAACAGTGCCTGGAGACTTAAAACCACATAGACAGAGACAGACAGAAAGAGACACGGACACAGGTCATCCTTGATACAAGTATGTCAAGTTTATTGTGCTCAGGGGAAGCTTATACAGGACCCTGGCCACGCCCCAGCTCTCACTGGGGATCGTCCAGGATCTTTCAAGGTCTCCAGCTCTGAGCAGCTGCAACCTTCTCAGAGCAGAGGAAAACAAGTTGTGTTGCTCAGAGCAGCTGCATGCATAGGAAAAAACAAGCGGCTCACAGGGAATTCAGGGCCTGGGGGTCGACAGCCCCCAATAGCTCCCCACATCTACCGAGTCTTTAATGGGCTTCCCACACATGCCCAGTGCTGACATAAACCTTTGGGATGAACACTCATGGTCACACGCAATGCAGGCAGGAACGCTGTGTCTAACATCTGCAGTTAGAATGCTCTGTGAGGAAAGTCACGATGTCCTTCTGCCTGTGACAGAGAGAGGGACAGCAGCTCCAGGATAAGAGTTACGTGCTAGGAAGCCAGAGACAGCAACGGTGCACCGTTCTACACAGGGGATGAAAAGGCAGATGGTTGCTTCCACCAAGCCCTGGCATGACCCTCACTTTCTCTTCTTCCATCGTCCAGGAGCTAACTTGTGTAAACTCCTTGTTCGTTTTCGAAATAGAATCTCAAGAATCCTGGGCTGATCTCAAATTTTTTATGCAGCCCAAGATGACCTTGAGCATCTTCCTGCCTCTATTTCGCCATCGATGGGATTCCACAAAGGCACCATCACGCCTGGTTTAGGCAGTGCTGGGAATGGACCTTGCCCGTGCTAGGGAAGCACTCTGCCTACCGAGCCACATCCTCTCACCCAGGGCTAACTATATATATCTCACTCACTAATACTTCATCTGCAAGATGGTAGCCAGAACCTATGGAAGGTGACTCGGTGTTCTAGCTAGAATAAGGGATTCTCATCATCAGATGTATGAACCCATGAAACGAAAGACAGCACACTCACGTGATTCATCCCACCCCCAACCTGACTGCTTGGTCTTATTTTTATCTGATGACACAGCCCCTTTCTTCCTGTGACTCCATAAACGTCATGACTTCATTAAAACTTGCCAGTCGGAGCCATTTCTGCCTTGGGGTGCTGCTGTTCACACTCAGGGGTTCTGGCACCCTGTGTTTGGGTTTAGAGCACAGACATTTCCTCATGGCTCAGAGCAAGCCTGCGCCACCTCAGTCACCCTGGGTTGACTAATATCTTTCCATGGGATCCAGACAGAGCTGCGGCTGCTGTCTGTGCTGGCGCTGGTCTGTGGTTTCCTCATTTTTCCAAGAAGGGAAGTCAGCTCTTCTCTGCATGAAGTTATGTTTTTGTGACCCCGAGTAACATCCTAAGATATATCTCTAGAAGTTGGAGGCATAGATCATGACATCAAACTAAGTGCTGGACTTGCATTCTCTCTTGTTTGCAAAAGTCTAGGACAACAACATTTAAATCTGAACCCTTTTGGTGCCAAGCAAATCAGGGGCTGAGCTTGCAGATGTGCACACAGGATCTCCTTTGAGACACCAAGAGCAGGGTACCACTCGCAGCTGTGCGTCATGGGTCTCGTTAGGTCTCATGTTCAAGGCCACAGACTAAGGTGGGAAAACAGAACTTGCCTCTTTGCAGGAGAGGTACCCCATAGTCAAGAGGGAAGAGGGTACTCACGAGGCTGGTCTGCCATCCATCACAGTTCACACTGGCCAGATGAAGCTCTGCTCACCTCCTATTCCCTCCTTATTCAGAGGGAACACCGGCTTAGTGTGCTGCAAAGCCTGCTTCCTGGTGTGTGCCAGGTTAATATCCGCATCCTGCCCAGCAGATAAACTGGGTTTGGAAATGGGCAGGAGGGTCTTATTCTAGCCAAGGATGAGACTCCTGTCCTGGTCCCTCCTAGAGAGCCACCCTGGCCACCCCTTCCAGGAATCAACCCTCCCTTCCTGCATTCTCCAGGCAGGTAGCAACTGTCCGCTCATCACCACCTCCCGAGGGTTTGATCTCACTCAGCCTCTCTATTCCATGTCATCTCACACGGGTCACATCCTTGCATCTCAGCCATTCACTCTGAACCTCTAACACCATGGCCAACCCTGTATGCTGCCGTGAGACATTTGCTTGCAGGGCAGGTGACCGTGACTGCAGGCTGCATCCCTGCGAGGAGGATGTCTGTTCCAACTGTGTTTGTGGCAGGTGATTTAGCAAACAGTTTCCAGAATCAGCCTCCTCAAGGAACTCCAGGTCACAAGCAGGGAAATCCACTCCAAGCAAGATCACTAATCTGAGGGGGACAAGAGGGAGGCAGAGCACAAAAGGAGCCAAAGGGAGCGTAGGCTCCTCACAGCATCCGAAGCTGTGTGCGCCGTGGCTGCTTCATTAAAAAAAAAAAATCCTTGAAGACTGTGTGGACCCAGAGAAATTCATGTGTCTTTGACGTTTGTTCCCCCAATGGCAGCATGTGACAGCACTCTGTGCTGGTATGCCACTATCCATGACACCAATATAGTCTTCTCAGTCTCTATATCCGGCCATGTTACTGTCTGGACATCTGGAGACCACGCATGGTAGCACGTGCCTTTAATCTCAGCATGCAGGAGGCAGTGGCAGGCAATCTCTGTGAGTTCCAGGCCAGAGTGAGAATTTGTACAGAGATACCTGGGAAGTGCCTGGTCCAAGGCTAGGGTTAGAGCCAGGTGGGTATATGTAGTGATATTTGTTTATAATCTAACAAATAAAGCCTGCCTATCAGAGTGCAAAGCTAGCCACACTAGTTAGCCATAGGGGCCAGGCAGTGGTGGCACACACCTTGAATCCCAGCACTAGGAGGAATATAAGGCGGGGTGAGACAGGAACTTGCTCTCTTCTCGGTCTGATGATTTTGTAGAGGTAAGAGCTCTCTAGTGGTTTGGCTGCTTTGCTTCTCTGATCTTTCAGCTTGAACCCCAGTATCTGTCTCTGGCTTTTTATTATTCACGCAACAGGGATGACTTTCAAGGTAGGGAATGTTTAGAGGGAATGTTCTTCCCAAGCTGCAGGCAGACATGCTTGTGATGAGGGTGAGGCTGAGCCCCGGTGTCTGGTGGAGTTTTCTGGTAAAGGGTTTCAAGGTCCTGGGTACCATTCTCTTCCACCCGTTGGCCCAGAGGTCTTTACAGAGAAGCCCGGAGGAAAACTGGGTCCTCAGCAGCCTCTGGTCCATCCCAGAGTTAATCAGACACTAGAGTGTCTTCCTGAACTGGAATTCAGGGGCTGTAAAAGGGGAGAACCGGGCGCTCAGAGGCTGGAATTCTGTGTGAGAAGCTCTGCAGCAAAGACCAACGGGGCAGGAGAGATGCCAGATGTCAGTGTGGACTGCAGAGACCCTGGCACGTGTGCCTTTCTCTGCTGCACCTCATCTTCACTGTGTGATGTGCCTTGTAACAGAAACGGGGAGCAGATTGTCCTGAAAATCGCAGCCACAAGAGAAACCACTGTGGAGGGCTTTGTCTTGCAAGACAGATTTTGCAGAAACATGCGGTTTGCTGTCTTGATGGAAACCTCAGCTGGGGCTCAGTCAAGCACAGGCGCACATTGCTGACTTCCCTCTAGTGTTTATAGGGGAAAATTTCCCATAAACCTAACCACCACTGCTTGAATTCCCCTTTCTAAACGAATTCAAATCCAACCAAAACTCAGCAGGCAGCTTCTGTCCCCCACAGCACCCTTCAGCAGCTGACACCTGGTACTCAAAAGGACCCTGGCATTTCTCAGGGTCAGGGGACCACATCCATACTGTGGAGAGATGAAGGGGTTATAGGAGAGGCTTCCAACATCAAAAACAACCAAGGGCTCTGGCTTGGAAGAAAGGTGCACAGGAGGGAAAGTAAGCAAAAGGAAAGGAAAGGTTGGGAATGGTAGAGGCAGGAGGTGGAAGCAGGGGTATAACTGAAGTTTGAGGCCATCCTGAACTACACAGCAAAATACAGGAGAGAACCAGCCCATAGTGTCTCTCTCTCTCTCTCTCTCTCTCTCTCTCTCTCTCTCTCTCTCTCTCACACACACACACACACACACACACACACACACACACACCTGCAAAACAGGCACACTGAAATTTGTGAACTATGATTTAAACCCAGTTTCAGGTCATCAGAATTCCTGTCTGTGGTTGCAGAGGTGGCTGTGCTGTTGGGCAGTGTCATCTCTTTTTTTGTCCCTGCACCCAACTTCACAAGAAGAGAAGAAGAACTTAAGACACTTAGGGAGGAAAATCTGGCAGCATGTGCCTGCATGTGCACTTTCATGTGTGTGTACCCTTGAGCATATGTGTCTCTGCGGTGGAGGCTGTGTGTGCTTACACTAATATGGGTGTGTGTACATGCCTGTGTACAGGCATGTCTGTCTGTACCTGAGCATGTCTACGCATGTCTTCCCATGTGTCTGTATCTGTATCTGTGTATGACTTTAATGTGTGCATGTAAATTAAGAGGGTGCATGTCTGTTCATGTGCATGTTTATGTGTAAGCACGTGTATATGTGGTTCAAGGCAGCTGGGGGTAAAGGCATGCAGGGTGGGGCAGAAGCAACTAGAGGGTGGCGGAAGGATCATCGGTCTGAAAGCTGGTGTCAGTGGAAAGCTTCACAGGGGCATTCCTCGGGAGATAACTCCACGTTCCAAAATAAAATGTCTCTAGATATTAACAGTGCTGGAAACCAGAGTGTGACATCAGTGTCCTGTGGCCAGCTGGACCTTCTTCCTCCTGCAGAAGTGAGAAAGAGGAAGGGTCAATGACCTGACCCTGCACAATTGTAACCCTCGCATTCATGTTAGGACGCAGCCTCCAGACTTCCCCCTTCCCTCTATAGCCCGGCCTCTGCCTGTGTGAGCCGAACGCCTCTGCCCCTGGCAGCCCAGAGTGTGCAGAGCCTCTGGTTTACTGCCTGCAGCCTCCAGCCTTTAAAGCAGGGGCTGGTTAAAGCCGGGCGCTATCTGGGCTGGCAGCAAAGTGCTGATTATCTGTTTTCTGCAGGGACAGAGAGAAACTGAAACGCACGCACGGGTGGGATTAACTTCCCACGGGCAGAGAGCAAGGGCATGGCAGCCACTCCCCAGATGCCTGGCACTCCAAGGCCCACGACTGCCATCTTTTCCACGTTAGAATCTGAGGCAAGACTGGCTTCAGAGGCAGGTGGCTGGGTAGACACTAGGAGCTCAGGGCTTCCAGCTGACAGTCATCAAAAAAAAAAAAAAAAATGTGGACCACAGTCTCCAAACCACAGGAAATGTCTGTTGCTAAGAACTTGACTGAGAACCAGCTCAGTGGGTAAGATTACCTGCTGCCAGGCCTGATAATCTGAGTTCAATCCCAAGGACTCACAAGCTGGAAGGAGAGCCCCAACTCCCTAAGTTGACCTCTGAGCTTCACGAGTACATTCAGGCACCCGTGTTTCCACAAAAAAAAAAAAAAAAAAAGAGGCAAGTTGACTGACCTTAGATTCATCCCCAGGGCAGCCAATAGGAACATAGCACTTGGACCACTGACCTTACTTCAGAAGTCCAAGGCAGAGGCCAAGCTGAGCCCTCCCAAAGGCTCCGATCACAAAATTGGCAGCCTTTTGTCCCACAGCCATGACAAACTAATGTAGCCTGTCTTCCTTGAAAGAATATGGACGGGTTACTGAGCCCGACACGTCTGTATTCACACCTGGTCCCATGTACTAGGGAGACACTGTTTACATCAGGCTGGGGAGAGGCTCAGTGATAAAGCGCTGGTCTTGGAAGGGTGAGGACCCAAGTTCAATCCCTGGGACCCACACACAAGCGTCAGATGTGGTGACGCATTCTTGTAATCTCAGGCCCTGGAAAGCGGAGACAGGAGGATCACTGTGGCTTACTAGCCTACCAGCCCAGCCAAATCTGAGAGCCCCAAGCCAATACGAGATCCCTGTCTCAAAGAAAGTGGATGGTGTTCTTGAAAATGACACCTGGGATTGTCCTCTGGCCTCAACATGACCCCCCCCACGTACACACTGGCACACACACAGACACATATGTGTGTTCACAGACACACATAAACAATCACACACATATGCAGGCACATACATACACTTAGGCACATGCACAGACACATAAACACAGGTACACTCATGCTCTTTGGGCATATCTATACACACAAACTACCTCACAGGCACACACACACACAAGCAAGCACACATACAGGCACACACATACACTTAAGCATGTACATGCACATACACAAACAGGTTCATACATACACATGGGCACACACACATACACAAAGGCACATACTCAGGAACACAAGGCACATACACACATATATAGGCATACACATATACACAGGTGCATACACACAGAAACACGCACACAGGCCCACCCGTAAACTCAGGTACACACATACACTAAGACACATATGCACATTTGAAATGATAGTCATTTATATTATTATATCTTAGCTGGCATTGAACTTTATCATGACATTTTAATAACTGACAAGTGAAAATGTCACTTCGATATGCTTTAATTTGCCTTTCTTTGGCTTTCTTGGAGAAACACCCCTTTTTATACTATTTTCAGCATAGCAACCCAGCAGCCCCTGGGAGCGTGCAGAGTTCTAGTGTTTTCTATTTAGCCTTACAGATAATCTTTGTTTCTATAGATGCCCCGACACATTAGGTACTATATAAATATTTGCCCAATGAATGCCCGAATTAATAAATAATGAGCAAATAAGCAAGCCTTCCAAACCAAGTGGGGGCTCGGGCTGTAGGGAGCTCAGCACCTGGCAACAGAACCGTGCTGCAGAATCGCCTGGCCAATGCGGGCTCAGGGTAGCAGATGCCACCTGACCTTCAAGCGTCCTCTGCCATGTCATCCAGGAGGGAGGTGGCCCTGGGAAGGGGCAGTTTCAGGAAAGGCCAAGAGCAGATTGGAGGTCTCCAAGAATTAGAGTTCTACTTTGGCGATGTGACTCAAGGGTGAACTCAAGGGTGAACTTCGGCTGAGAACTGGGGACACACGGCTATTTTAGTGACATGTCGTCAGCTCATCAGAGATGGAAGATCAAGTCCTAGTTCTGGGGTCTTTGAAAACAGATTTCTTTCTTTTTAAAAGGTTCATGCTGGGGTGATGGTTTAGTGGTTAAGAATGGGCAACCCCAACCTTAACTGGGGTGGAGACAGGAGCAGGGCTCAGACTTGCTGGCTTCCCGCCTCAATGAGAAGACACAAGGCTCAGGTTCAGACCAGACCCTGCCGCAAACAGCATGGGCAGAGTGAAAGAGACACCAGACACCTCTCTGGCCTCAGTGTGTGTGCATTGTCTTGTGCAACCACACACACACACACACGCGCGCGCGCGCGTGCGTGTGCACACGCATGAAAAAATAAATTTTTGTTTTATAAAGTTCACTTGTTTAGATACTATTATCTTCTCTGTAAAGATTTATTTTTATTTATATGTATTTTGCCTGAATATATGTATATATACCATGTGCATGGCTAGGGCCCACAAGGACAGACGGGCCAGTTGTCCTAGAACTGGAGTTACAGATGGTTATGAGCCACCATGAACCTAGATCCTTTGCAAAAATAGCAAGTGTTCTTAACCACTGAGCCCTCCAGCCCAGATACTTTTGTACTATTTAAAAGACTTCTACAAGTTTAGAAGTTTTCTGGTATTTTTTATTTGTTTGTTTTGTTCATTTTTTCTTTTTGGTTTTTTGGTTTTTTCATTTTTTGGTTTTTCGAGGCAGCATTTCTCTGGGTATCTCTGGCTGTCCCGGAATTCACTTTGTAGATCAGGCTGACCTCAAGCTCACAGAGATCCACCTGCCTCTGCCTCCTGAGTGCTGGGATTAAAAGGCGTGCGCCACCACAGCCTGGCTCTGTTTCGTTTTTAAAGACAAAAGGATTCTTGAAGACTTCAACATCACTTCCCTCTGATAATGAACTTTGATTTGCAGACACGCTGCAGAGAGGAAAATTTGACAAACTAAATGTTCTGTCTACAACGTATTTTATTTTTGCTTAACAACATATCTTGCATATATTGCTCTAGATACAACCTGCAGATCAGGAAACCTGGATCTTAATCTCCGGGTAGAGGAACCGGGTGTTCCTGGCATCATCTGAGCAGCCTCAAAGGCCTCGTTGGTACCAGAAAGTCTGACATAGCATCTTTAAATTTTTTTTTTTGTTTGAGGCAGGCCTACTGGGGATCGAACCCAGAGTCTTGCACATGCTACACCAGTGCTGGGAGCCTGAGTTACAACCCCAAGCCTTCCCAAGTTTTTTCTTTCTTTTCCTTTTTTGACACTGTAATTGTTTTATGAGTCTGTGGTACCTTTTGATGAAATCTCCTCTGAATGCCAAATATCTTCCTGCCCAGAGTCTCTGAATCAATGACTTACACAAGCCTCGTAGCTGATCCTGGGAGATTAGCAGGATTTGGTAAATCAAAGCAGAGATTAAAGGCCCGGTTCGCACTGACCCCGCTTATCTGCTCTGTTTATCTGAGCCACGCACATTTGCACAACAGAGGCTCTTGGGGCTCCTTGTGGATCTGTTTGCTTCTCTGGCCTCTTGGCTGGTCTGTTTGTTTCTATCTTTGTGTGGGCCTGGAGAAAAATGTAGCGGTGATTATCTTTACCCTTTTGGTAGTGGAAGGGCCTGGCTCTCCAGAGATTTGCAAGCTAGCCGCTATAGGGCGATGTCTATGTCAGACTCAGGAAGGCATAAGGAAGCACCACGTGATTGGTAGACACGTCCTCTGTAGACTCCACCCACAAAGGGCGGGCCAAGATGCAGGGCCTGGGGTAGGGACCAGGGAAAGGAGAAGGAAGACTCGCTAAATGCTAGTTGGAGCAATTTATCAACTAAACATTAAAGTCTGGGTTTTCGTTAAACTTCCCGTGAGAGAGGAAGTAGGCCAGTGTGTAGGAGCAGGGGCAAGGATGGATAACTCTCAAGGGAGCCCTACTTAGAGATGAACACACTTTGTTGTCTCTGATGACAGTGGCTTGTGTCCTCTGAGACCCTGGAATAAGGTTTCGCATACTGATGACTATGAGTACAACAATACCGGTGCATCTGTGTGCAGCCTCTGCAAAGCGGGAGTCAGGACCGGGATAGATGCCCAAGGACTTTGTTGGAGGGAATGCTTGTTGTACAGGTTAGGAGGGGAGGACATGAGTGGGTAGAGAGAAAGCCCTCGAATTCAGGCAAGTTTGAGCCCTGTGGAAGGAACGAGAAGCAGGAAAGTGTTGGGAGGAAGAGTCTCCGAATCCTGGCCTGGGGTAGAGTGGAGGCCACAGTCCTGGGCAAAGATGCCCCATAGTTGCTCTGGCATTGAGCAGGCACATTCACCCAGCTGCAGCTCCAGACACTGAATGCAGTCAGGGGAAGCAGAAGCTTTCTGCAAACAGCTTGGAGAAGCCAACATTTCTCTTCATCAGGAGGTGTCTGTCTGACTGGCAGGTTTCCCTGAATGGTCTAACCTGTGGCAGGTCCTCCTGGAGGGAGATTTAAACATCTTCTTGGGTGTTGGCTAGTTGGGCAGAAATCACTGCTACCACTACAGCAGCTGCAGCTTACCCTGGCTGAAGGGAATCCAGATTTGGCAGAGGACCACCACCCAGCTCATCTGGAAACAGGTCACACCTTGTGTCTTGCCTCTCAGTGACTCAGGAACTTGGGACCCTTGCCTGGGACAGGATGCTCTGACTTGTAGAGCCACCATTGTGAGTCACTGGCTTTTTGTTCTTTGCCAGGTTCACTTTGTTGAGGTCAAGGGCATGGCCTTCATACTCTAAAACACAGTGCAATTTCTGGCGCACCGTCAAGGAGTGCGTGAACTCTTAGCTGCCAACTTGATTGGATCTGGAATCTATGGGATTGGCCACTCCTAGGAGAGGTTTAATTGAACTAGAAAGACTCATCCTGAAAGTTGGTGGCACATTCTTCCCGAAGCCTAGACATAAGAAGGTCTGATGACAATACCTTTGCTTTCTGCCTGTTTTCCTGTGCATGGTGCTGGTAAGTTCCTCCCTGGTAGTGCTGCTGTTGCTGCTGCCGCCTCCGCCCCTGCCACCACCACCACCTTGCTGGCTCCAGACCTCCAGCTTCTTCAGCCTTTCAAGGTAGACAGACAACTGGTGGCTCGCCAGGAATCCTTCAGGCCTTGGGTGGCAGATTGGGACTGTTGAGGCATTCAGCCTCCTGGACTGAGGCCTACTGGGTTCTAGACTTCTCAAGACAGCCATCATTGGACAGTCCCACCCCTGTTGTGTAAATCAACCTAATAAACCCCCCTTTAATACATATTCATTTTGTTGGCTCCGTTCTTCTAGAGAGCCCTGATTAATATAGAGTGTAACTTTCCCCAAACCCACAGGTGTACACATGTATGTGTGTGTGCCTATGTGTCTATGAGTGGTGTGTGGGGGGGGGTGTGCCTGTGTGTGCGCATGTGCCTGCACCTATGTGTGTGTGCCTATGTGTATGTGAGTGGTGTGTGTGTGTGGGGGGGTGTATGCCTGTGTGTGCGCGTGTACACACGCCTATGTGTGTGTGGTGTATGTGCACCTATGTGTGTGCAGTGTGTGTTGCACACGCATGTGTGTGCCTATGTGTGTGCAGTGTGTGTGTGTGTTGCAAACGCGTGTGTGCCTATGTGTGGTTAGGTCAAAGCTATAATGCTCATACTCTTTATCGTAAGCACATGGCTCATGTTTATTCAATGAATAAAAAATGTTTGAAAAAGCTCACCCTTAAGTGTAGATAGAAGCTGGGCACTTGTGCCAAGGCAGAGACTGGGAACAGAGAGGCACTTTCTGGGAATCCAGAGTCAGGTAGGAGTCAGTGAAATCAGATTGGGTTTGAGTTCCCTCCTTGTCATCCTTGTCCTAGACAGTGCACTGGGCACAGAGAATGGTCTCAGGCTCCTGAGCTCACAAGAGATGGGCAGAGACCCAGCCTATGCGATGATGTGAACACTGAGATCTCAGAAGACAGAGTGGAACACCTCTGTGCTGGCACAGCCCAGGCAGAGCCTCCTATGTGAGACAACAAACTGCGGAGCCCGAGAAATAGTTTGCTAGGTGACTAGAGGAGGGGATAAACATTTCGTGCTGAGGGAGCACATTTGTGGCTATGTCCTGCTCTGACAGCTACAGCATCAGTCGAAAAGAAGAGAAAGAGGGAGGGGCACGAGGCCAATGGTGATCTTGTCATCAATTGCAGGGGAGGATGTTCCAGTGGGGGTTCTCTCTGTTCACCATGGCAGGCTCTTGATGGCTGGCATCAGACCCCAGCAATCAGAGTCAGCAGCCAGGTTGTGTCCCAGGACGGCTGGCACAGAGCACTGCACAGACAAACGCACGAGAAAGGGCACAAAGCGATGGCTGGAGTTGAAGAGCTCCTGTGACCATTTCCACGATGAAGCCATTGAGGGAAAGGAGATAGGTTAAAGAGTGGCCCCCACCCCCTCCCCATTTCAACGGGCAGAATTCCTCTGTATGAGAAAGACAGCAGGCTGGGCCCTGCTCTAAGTTATCCTGTGTGGTGTAAAACAGTGGCTTCAAGCTGCCTTTCCCTAAATGAATCCATTCCACAGGCGGCTTTTGATTCTATCTGTGACTGCAGATACCAAGGCAGGATGACCCTGCACCTTTTCACGTACATGGGAGAATAGGCTGTTGAAAAACTTTATCCAGAAGTAAAAGAGGCACTGCCTAGAAACTTATTAAACTGGGCTTGGCACATATAGAAACACGGGTGTATTAAAATCCATTTCAGAAAAGCCAGGTATTAGGTGACCAGGCACACCAGACGACAAAGGGTACAGCATCCTTACCAGGACCCTATAAACAGGATAACGAGCCAGCCTACCACCCTGCCATCTGATCACTGGGAGTGTGAGCCAACTGGTCCGTAAGCGGAGAACTCCCTACTGTCTCCAGAGTGTCAGCCCCCGGTCCTGTGCTTAAATTATGTGGTCCTATGCACACCACTGGGTCTTAGCTCTCTGGGCTCGGTTGAACACTGCGACCTTTCGTTCTGAGCTCAGCTCTCTCCACCCCTGGGCAGATCTCCAGCTGGGCTCATTAATATCTATCTACCCACCCTCAGTGACTCTTTGTCTCTGCGTTACCTCTGTCTCCAGTGAGGCCCCATTGAACTCTGAGGGCCCCTTTAACCCTTTAGTACCCATTCTATAACCTACACATATACATATTAATAGATACCATTACTGTGTAAGCCGTTACATGTGACCTCAGAGTTAATATTTGTAATTAAGATTAGAATAAAAGGATCTGTGATTGCCCATGGTCAGCCATCAGGGAAAATTGAGACTGCGTGGGCAAACACAGCAAACGAACTCCAGGGTGTTTGCAGATTTGTTATTTAAGCCATTCTGATGTTAGGGAAAGAGTCAAACATGATCAATGGGCTTTCAGGAGTTGGAGCTCAGAGCTAACTTCCAAGGAGAATGCATGAAAACCTTCCGTACTTCATCTATTAGAAGAAGGGACCTAGGGGCCAATAGTTCGCTAGATCCAGAATGTGCGGGAAATCTTATGCATCCAAGACCCCAGAAGATGCTTCAAGATAGCTCGGAGGGTACAGCCCTTGCTGCGGGACCCTAGATCTGTACTTAGGACACACATCAGGGCCTGACTCTAACTGGTTATTCGCCAACTTTCACACTTGTACCCTGGTAACCCCTACCTATAAATAAATGCTAAAAACAAAATTACAAGCTCTCATTTTTCTGTTTCAAAGACAAGCAATGTTTAGGATGGAGTGCGTCTACTGTTAGTGACAGAGAACAGAAAGAGCGGAGACAACTGGGGACCAGAGTCACCATCTTTCCAGGAAAAGACCATAGGTCAGTTTGTCAAAAAAAAATTATTTGTTTGTTTTAAGAAGGTGAGGAAAAGAGAGGAGAAAAGTGTTGATGAATTTTTCTTTGGGCCACCAGCTCACAAAAAATGACACAGAGACTTAATTATTAATTACAAAATCCCAACCTATATCTTAGGCTTGTCCCACTAGCTCCTATAATTTAATTTAACCCATTTCCTCATGGCTTTTTACCTTGCACCTCCTATTCTCTGTCTGTGTCCTCTGGTGGTTCCCCCCACACACACACACCTAGATTCATCTCTTCTCCTGCATGTCTTGCTCCCTCTGCATCCAGCTGGTGACCCTGCCTTTCTCCTTCCCAAAAGTCTGTCCCCAGAAGTCCCACCTCTTCCTGTCTAGCTATTGGCTGTTCAGCTCTGTATTAAACCAATCACAGCGACACATCTTCACACAGTGTAAAAAAACATTCCGAAAGAGAGAGAGAGAGAGAGAGAGAGACAGAGACAGAGACAGAGGGAGACAGAGAGAGCACTCCTGATCTCCAGCTGAAATAAAGACATCCTTAGTTGGAAACCAAGAGAAGGCATTAAAATGAGAAAGGTACCTGGGTCTGCATACAAATGCACACATGCATGCATGCGCGCGCGCGCACACACACACACACACACACACACACACACATCAGTGAATAGGAAAGATCATATGCTCAAGAAAGGATTTAAACAACAGATTTTCCATAGGGCACAATAAAGAAAAAGTCTCATTAAGTAACAAGCAGAGAAACTTTCAGCAAACGCAGAAAGGTGAAACACAGGGCCTACAGCATAGGCTCTGACAAGAGTCAAAGGAAGGGAAGGGAAAATACCTCTGCCTTTGATGTAGTGGCTGGTGCAGCATCCACAGTGGCCAGCTGAGGAGAGTGGAGTCTGCCGCACGTTCATATTCCATATGGGAGAGTAAAGTCTCAGGACTTTGCTGGAAATTAATGCAATAACTCGTGTCAGAAGCTTAATTCATTTTGATGTATTTTAAGTGGAAAAAACTCCACATAGGTTTACAAAGTGTGTGTGTGTACACATGCGTGTGTTTGTGTGTGTACATGTGTGTACGTGTGTGTGTACATGTGTGTGTGTGTGTAGTGAGGAAAATAGTGACAATAAGCTCAGACTTAACAGTGGCTACATTTTAGTGTTCTCTCCTTTTTAGTCTTTTAAAATTGAGACAGTTTCATTCAAATGACTATTATTTGAGCCAAATAATAATAATAAAACACGTAGACACTGCTCAGTACCCTCTCTGGCCCCTCCCTGAAGGATAAGGGCTGGCACATTATAGTGGTACAATGTGTATTAAGATGCAAACAGTCCTGAAATAGACAGGTCTGCTCTAGCAAAGAAAGCAAGCGCACATTAAACGGATCGATACATAGTCATTCGGTCGTCTCCCAGTACATGAAGTCTCTGCTAAGTGAGATTTTCTCTGTTCCATTTGACAGAGCTCGGGTTTAGACTAAAAGGTTAATGAGCAGGGGTCTCACAGGCAGGAACGTCAGAGGAGGACTCTTTCAAAGCATGCCACATACAGGGTCAGGGAGCCAGAGTCAATTGTGGAGTGAAAAGACGATGGGAGAAGAAAGAAATGGGTGTGGAGACGGGGGTGGACCCCAGGCAACAAAAGGCTAGAATAGCTCCTGGACAGAAGCAAGCAAAATGACAGACATGTGGGGAGGGCACCGAGCATGGATCAGAGGTGTCTGGAAGGATTTGACGGGACACACAGAGAACCCGCTGCAGGAGGATGCCTCTGGAAGGTCTGCAGCGCCCTCCTGGGAGGAAAGGCTCTCAAACAGGAGCAATTATGATGAAATGAAATGAAGCGGGAGGGGCAGATTTGAATGCTGCCTCCCCAGGAGACTTTTCTGTTCCCGCCCGCTTTCCCAACAGCCAGAAAACTAACTGGCTCATGGTTCTATATAAATATTTATTAGATGAATGAATTGATATAAAGACATAAGAAATTTATAATCCAGTGTTGGCAGGAGCCAGTGAGCTCTCAAAGGAGGGAGAAAATGGTGGAGGATATGAGAAAGGCCATGTCAGGGCTGGGTAGACGGCTTAGTGGATAAAGTAGTCTATGTACAAGTTAGGTGACGGCAGTTTAGATCCCCAGAATCCACAGAAGCACTGGACACAGAAACACAGAAACGAAAGACAGAAACACAGAAATGCAGTACTTCTATGGAGAAACAGGAGCTGGAGATGAACCTCTGGAAGCTGTGGGCCAGCTAGCCAGGCATACACAGCTGTGACAAGAGACCTTCCCTAAAACAAGATAGAAAGTGGGAACAGATACCCAAGGTTGTCCTCTGATGTCCACAGGGAGCCTTGTCACACTCATGCATGAATATTCACACATACATGTAAACAGATGGACACACACACACACACACACACACACTCATTAAAAGGTACATCTGTGGTGGTTTGAATGAGAATGGTCCCCATAGTCTTATATATTTGACTCCTTTATTCCCAGTTGGCAGAACCATTTTGGAAGGATTAGGAGGTGTGCCCTTGTTGGAGGAGGTTTGCCACTGGGAATGGACTTTAATGTTTCAGAAGTCTCTGCCTTTCCCAGTTAGCTCTCTCTGCCTTGTACTTGTGGGTCAGATGTAAGCTGCCTCTTGTGGATCAGAAGTAACTCTCAGCTATTGCTCCAGAGCCTTGCTGGCCATATTCCCTGAAGGGGGCTACCACACAGTAGGGGCTCCCTCTCAGAACCCTGATTAGACACAAACCACACCCAAATATCCTTTATTAAACAGGGAAGAAAAGTTAAAGTGGCTGCTTTCTGACTGGCAGAAAAACCAAGGACCTTACGGGTGTAAGTTTAAGAAGAAAAGGAGAGGTCGGTGTCAGAATGGGTTAGAATGTGGTAGTAAAGCAGATAGGGAACAAGGAAGAGGAAGGGGACCAGGGAAAGGGGGCAGGGGTATTTGTCATGGAGAGACAAAGGACTGTCTCTGCAAAGAGAGGAGACAGACGTGGCCCATGGATAAATGGCGGTTTATAAAGGTAAAGGGGGAAACCCTGCATTAGGACTATAAGGTCTAATTTAATTTTAATTGGACATGTTAATTAGATGAACCAAAGGGAGCTCCTGATAGCCGGACTTCAATACTTTGAGAGCTGGATCTTGGTAGTCACCCTCAGGAGGAAGAAGTGACCAAATAAGGGAATAGACCTTAGTGGCTAGCTACAGGGATGTAATCTAATGGTATTTAGCAAGGCAGGGTGAATGGGAGAAGGGCAAGGCCTGCCAGAGCCACAAGTTCATGTCCCTTCACTCCCCACCATGATGGTCATAAACTCTCTGGAATCATGAGTCCCAAATTAAATATCATCTTTTATAAATTTTTATCACAGCAAATGAAAAGTAATGAAGACAACAGTAATTCCTGACAAAAGCCTATCTTAGCTAGTACGTTCATCTAACACTGCCTCACAAATGCCTAGACATTTCTATCTTGTGGTAATTTTTAGTTGTAATTCTATAAGCCATCAAAACAGACTCAAGAGCGGCCATGAGTTTTGTTTTCTTAATTTTATTTATTTATTCATTGGTTTTGTTGTTGTTCACGTAGCCACTAGCCCCAGCCAGGCACATACTCCCTGTGGAGTTCTTGTGTAACAGTTTTTGTCTGAGACTGAAACGTTCTATCCAGCTGGGAAGCTCCCTAAGTAGGAAGGTAAGCAAGTCAAAATAGCTTCAGAAGTTCCTAAAACTGACTAGATTCACTATACTCCTCCCTACCAGAGTAAACCAGAAAAAAAAGGAAAGCCCCTTTCAGACAATAGGAAGCTGAGCTACAGAAAGACTCTGAACTCAGATCAGTTGCCTGGAAGAAGCAGAAATCAATTGTCTTGAGCTGCCTAGAAGAAGTTTAGATAAACTGAGTCACGTGGAAAGAACACTCCAACCTGTTGAGCTGCCTGTGAGATGGCCAGCAGCATAGGCACCAAAGCACAGGTTGTGTGGCAGAGCCAGTGCCAAGTCATGGGTGAAGCAGGCTGCCCTAGGTGAGTGTGGGCACAGAGCTGGGAGCCGGACCCTGGCCAGTGTTCTGCCTGCCTTAGCCCTGGCATTTGACACAGGACCCCAGCTCCACTTCTGGTTTGCCACTTTGCCATTCTCCAGTGAGGCCAGGACTGCGGTCTCCTCCCAGGCCTGCTCCCAAGTCCCGCAGCCTGCCCTGTCTTGGCAGGCAAGAGCCAGCCAATTAGAAAAAGGCAGATTCTGAAAGCAACTCCCACCCCTTTTTTGATACATGTCCAGGCTTGCCCTGACATGTCCAAACGTGCCACATACAATCAAAGTTAAACCAATGTCCAATGTAACTGTTGCTTGTTTAGACAATTCTGATTGCTAGAGATGGATTCCCACTAGCAGTGTTTAAAAGGAGCCTGTGAGCTTCTCTCAGGGTAGCTGCCGTTTTTGTGTGCCTGACCCCTGCATGTTGGAATTTGCTTTTAAGAACTAAACACTCTTGTGGATTGCATGTGTGAGTGGTGGTCTTTGTGGAGTAACCTGCAGACCCTAACACCTGCAGGCTGTGCAGTGTGCTCCAGGTTCCCAGCTTTATGAGCTATCTATCACCCATGCTGGGGTGGGCTTTGGTGATGCAGCTGTCTTTGACTCATTTCTGCTCCTGTAGGTACCCCTTCTGCTGGGGAATATTATTTTAAGGTGTGTTACTTATTTTTTTTAATGCTACATTTGTTTAACTCTGTGAAGCTGTGATTCTTTGCCTGTCTAAAACACCTGAAAGGTCCTAATAAAAGCTGAATGGCTAATAGCAAGGCAGGAGCAAGGATAGGCAGGACTGGTAGGCAGAAAGGATAAAAAGAAGGAGAAATGAGGAAGGAGAAGCAATGAGAGAACAAGGGGAGGAGGCCATCAGGGGCCATTCATCCAGCCAGCCATGAAGTAAGAGTGGAAGTCAGATATACAGATGTAAGAAAGGGAAAAAGCCCAGAGTCTAAAGGTAGTTGGGATAATTTAAAGTAGAAGAGCTAGAAAGGAACAAGCCAAGCTACGGCTGGGCATTTATAAGTAGGAATAAGCCTCTGTGTGTGATTTATTTAGGAGCAGTGTGGTGCCCCCCGAAGCCAAAAGAGGAATCACCCATACTCCTGTAAATACCCTCAATAAAACTCATTAGTTCACCAAGTTGGACTTTGGTGGTGTTGGTACTTTGGTGTGTCGTGTGATTCCAACTAGGGTGAGTAGACACGTGCACTGTGTCACTCCAGGGAAAGTTTTGTCACAACAGTAGCCAAGGCTGGCCTGGAGCTCCTGATCCTCTACCCTCAGCCTTCAAGCACAGGTGTTACAGGCTTGTAGTACCACATATGTGTGAACATGCTCATTACACGGACGTGAACTCTTGGACATGAACTCTTTGCTAGATATTTTCTCTCCGTTTAATTGTCATAAGACAAACCTATTTAACTTCAGATTTTTTCAAGATATATAGTTTAGAATGTGATTTTAGAATCCAGACCAGACTGTTGCATAGGCCACAATACCTTTATCAGTGTACCTACACTCAACTTAGACATTGTGAGTCCCCAGATCACATATTTCCAGGCGCCTAGATTTCTCACCTTGGGAAGTAAGTCTATATAAAAGGAGGTATTGGTGGCCACACATCCTGCTTCTTACTCTTCCTCACCTCTTGCCTGGAGATCAGAGAGCCTAGCTATAAACCCCTGCTATGAGACCAGCCCCCTTCCCCAGAGCTCTAAGAAGAGACCCACCAACCTCCCACCTTCAACCCCTACCTCCAGCCTGTTCCTGACTCATGGGCTCCCAATTCTTCTCTAAAGAAGCACAACCAGACAGTCTGTCCTGGGGCTGGGGCCTTGACACTTTTCAGAGTCCCTGATATGTTGTCGTCTGTCTGTCCATAGTGCTAATTTTTTTTTTTTTAAAAAATAAGCTCCATCCAATAATCCATCTCAGTGTCTCTACTGAGCAGGCACCTTAGATCTATCATACAGGTGTCTGGTATTTTCTGTGTCTCAATAAGCAATCTTCAGTTGTTCAAACACAGAACCATTGTATCAACACCTGTTTCCTGGGGGTGAAGTTAAACAACTATGGGACCCATTATTATTGGAGGAAGCCAGGTGTGAGGCACATGGACCTCTCTGCTTTTTCTGACAACACCGTGTTAATCTACAATGATCTCAAAGAACTTGAAGTAAGGATCCCGTCTCTCTCCCCCCCCCCCCAGTATCTTTCACCTATATAATTGAAAGAGAGCCTTGGGTTTGGATGTAAGCCCTGGGAGGTGGTCAGGCACCTGTACTTTCCTCTAAAAGACTCCAGAAGAGATCATTTTCCTGTCTCTATGCCGTCGTTGTAGCTCGCCTTTCTCCTGCCCGCTGCAGCGTCAGAGCAAATACAGCTCTTATTTATGGCACCCAAACTCCAAGATTGTCACCATGGTCATTCTTGTGGTGTCGTAGTTTTTGTCATACTCTCTGAAGATGTGGTATTCTCTGCCTGGAGAAGGTTTGCTGTCGATACAAAACAGCAAAACAAATCAGAGAGCTTTCCCTACAGCTTGATGCTGTCTATCTTCATCCTCTTCCTATCCGTGAAGAATTCCTGGCTCTTTATGATCTCCAGTGACTGCTGAAGATGGTAAATGTAACCATGGCTATGCAGATAGTGGAGGAGTTTCACTTGAGCTCTAGGTAGGGATGGCAGGAGGGGAGGCAGGGAAAGTGGTTGAGCAGGGAGGCTACATCAGGGTCTCCCCCCACCCCCACTGATGTGTCTACAGTGTCTTTGGCATAAGGTGTCTTCAGTATGCACAGGTGACCACCTGGTCCCCAGACGTTTCTACCCCTAAGTTCCATCACCAGACCCTGCTCCAGAGGCCAAGTAGCCAACTGTGGAGATTCAGCCTCTGACCCTGGCTAGATGAGAGGGTTCCCACAGACTGATCATGCATTTTCTCTCTCTTGTAACCTTGTCCTTCTCTGGGCCCATTGATGGCCTCCCAGTGTGTCCCTTTCTCCCTTCACAGGTAGACAGTGTAATTTCTGCTTAGTGGCACACTGAAACTTGCTAAAGGTGATAGTGATTCCAAGCACTTCAGGCTAAGGAATTCAGCAACCAGGCCTTCCATCATTCTGCCTATTGTCCTCCACCTCCTGCTTGTGTCTAGCTGTGTCTGAGACACCTGGGTAGACAGAAGTTTTATTTTTTGAACTGCCAAATAAACAACATGGAGACTTATTATTGGTTATAAAAACTCAGCCTATAGCTTAGGCTTGTCCTACTAGCGCTTATAACTTAAAATAAATTATTTCCATTCATCTGGCGTTGCCACGTGACTTGCAGCTTTAAATCTCTCCCCCTGCACATCTGTTCCCTCTGCATCTGGCTTTGTCCCCATGTCCAAAGTCCAAAGTGTTAGGCAGTAATTCCCGACCTGGGGGTCCAGGGTCTTCTTCCCTAGCCTGTGTGTTATTCCAGAGCCCAAACTGTTGGTCACATTGATGCAGGCACAGGGTCCAGCAAGCATGCACAAACAGGCCCTGAATCCCTACGAGCAAGAGTGAGACAGGGACAGGGTCTCTGTTCATACAAGAGGAAGATGGAAGATGTATTGGGAGGTGAGAGTCTGGGCAAAGCAAGGGTACATGATTGGAGACCAAACTCTCTAAGAGGACAGTGTAGGGATAATTTCCCTCTTTAAGATCCCATGTAGCCACAGATCTCTTTGACAGCTTGCAAACTGATCATGTGTAACCATTGCATGTAACCTCTGCAGCAACAGTGGCAAGGGTGTTAGGTTCTGTTGTCCAATGGACTGTACATGTTAAAAGTCTAAATTAAATCGTGGGCAGAAGACCTGTCTGAAGCCTGTCCTGCCTCACAGCGCCCTCTTCTGGCCATATGGGAACAGCCCATCTCAGGCTGCTGGGCAGACCCTAGGGGAGAAGGCAAGGTAGGTGTAGGCACTAGACTTAGGGAATAGGAGAAATGGAAGCTTCTAGAAAAATGGATCCTGGCCTTGGAGACAGCACTGTGTGCTTGAACCTGCATGTAGTTAGAACCTTGTCATCTAACAAGGAGGACCATTCTGCACAGCCACCTCCTGCAGCATTCCTGGGTTCTGTCATCCTGGCAGCGTATGCGGCAGAACTGGACCAGCAGCCCAGTCTTCCATGTCTGATCAGGCCTTTCTCCATCCTGAGTTAACTTTTGGTCATGATGATTTTTCTTTTTATTAAAGAAGCATATTTTCTTATCACACGGAGAATGTATAGAAGTATAGCTGCAAGAATAAAACTGAGTCTTTAGGATGTGAAACGACCAGCATTTTCATGCAGCTCCTCCCACCCTTGAGGTAGCATCAGATTTTTCCATTCTTAGTAATTAATATCAATAGAATATTAATATCTTTTGTAGCTAGCCATGTAGCTGCATCTTCTACACTTGTTTATCATGCCCCACCCTTGCCTGATTGTTTATTTGGTCATCATTCTTCCAATGGAGGTTTCTCAGAGCTTACTATCATGGACAAACCTTATACATGAGGCTTGGTCACTGGAGTAAAGTCCTGGAAAACAGATCACGAGGTGGAAGGATCTAGGTTAAAATTCAGATGGATGTGGCTGTGGGGCTCTGTGGAATATTCCTTTACACTGTGCCAAACTATGTTGCTGTGATTTGGTTTAATAAAGAAGCTAACTGGCCAATAGCTGAACAGAAAAGGTAAGGCAGGAGAGCCAAACTGAAAATGCTGGGAGGAAGAAGGGCTGAGTCTGGAGTCGCCAGCAGATGTAGGGAGAAGCAAGCAAGATGAGCATGTCGTGTTGAGAAAAAGTATCAAGTTATATGGCAAACATTAATAAATAATATGGGTTAATTTGAAATGTAAGAGTTAGCTAGTAATAAGCCTGAGCTATTGACCAAGCATTTATAATTAATATTGTCTCTGGGTCAATTATTTGGAAACTAGCAGGTGGGAAAGAAAAGTCTGAAAACGGGGCTCTCACCACAGCGGTGTGTGAATGAGCCCTTTCTTCTGATGTCTGTTGAATATCTACCTGGTGTGTGTGTGTGTGTGTGTGTGTGTGTGTGTGTGTGTGTGTATGAAACCTTTCCTTTTAATTTTCAATTAAAGAGTGTGCATGCTCGTGTGTGGGTGGATGAGCTCACCTAGGTGTGTGTGTTTGGAGGCCCCAGGTTGACTTAGGTGCCTTCCTCTATTTCCACCCTATTTTTGAGACAGTGTTTCTCTCACTGAACTTCTAGACTGATGGGCAAGTGAGCCCCTCACGTGTCTTGTCTTCATCCCCACCAGCTCTGGATTACTAGAACGGTACTGCCATGCCAGGCTATTGCATGGATGCTGGGGAGAGCTCAGGTCCTCAGGATTACATAGCAAGTGCTTTTATTCTTGAGCTGTGTCCCTGGCCCCCTCACTTTTGTTTTCATGTGCCTAGATCTCATTACTAGAACAGCTGAACATCATGTGCTTTTATGGTTGAAGTCCCTGAAGGGCCCTTGGACCACAATTCCTTTCTTTACCCATAGAAACTGCAGCACCAAGAATGAGACCGGAGAGGACCAACGGGGTCAAATAACACGATGAAGATGAAAGAGGACGCAGGCTCACTTGAGAGCCAGGTGGAGCTTTGAGCAGCATTAGGATTCAATGACATCCCTATCTCATCCCAGAACAGGTCCCAGAGAGGCTACAGGGAGGTCACTTGGGGAACAGAAGTCCCCCCAGAAAGGGCTCTGTGGCGTGAGAGCCCATCAACTACCCTTGCTTTTCTCCTGTTGCTGCTGTGTGTGGTGTACTTGTCTCTCAGGATAGGCTTGCCAAAGCGATTCATGAAGGGCTCTGTCTTTTCTCTGGAGGCTTACAACATTTCCCAAAAACTCAAAGGTGTGAGTGGCGACAGTTACTGGCATCTGTGCCTCCATTGGGTTTAAGATCTCCATGGGCTGCCCCGCGGAGCCCCGCACCTTGTGAAGCCCTCTCCGGGCAGCGCCTGTGTGAGGAAGGAACCTTGTCTCCACAGAGACAGTGGCCAGTTGCCAAGAACAGAAGTGACGCAGGGTCAGGGTGCTGTGACTCTGGCCACCACCTTGAAGGCCAGGTTACGCTGGAGTCAAGGACTGTGTGTGTCTCAGGGGCTCACATTCCGGAGCTGAGTGTTTGGGAAATGAGAGCATTTATTTGGGTTTCTAACTGCTATGCCGGGAAGTGTGCTTGTAGCTGCTGATAAGGGCATTTGCAGCAGACTCCAATTTAAGAATGATGAAAAGGCTCCGGGGCGGCCAGGACTCATCCAGGCCCTCGGCTTTGAGAGACTTCAAAGGCCACCCAGATTTATCTGTCTGTCTAGAGGCACAGCTGCTCCCAGTCAGGTTCTCACGCCTGGTGCTGTTGGTGGCCCTTTCCCTCCGCCTTCTACGTTGTTTACTCTGTTAAAAAAGTAAGTTGCATTGCTGGAATGTGAAGAAAACTGTAGCCACTGGACCAGCTCACCAGTTGAAGGTGTCTGCTGCCAAGTCTAATGGCTTGAATTCGATCCCTACAGTTTACATGGTGGGAGAAAACTGACACCCACAGTCGTCCTCTGACTTCCACAAATGTGTTGTCTTACACACACACACACACACACACACACACACACTGAAATATTAAAGGAAAAAAATCCAGTCATCTAGTTTAAAACCAGTTAATACTCAACTATTATCCACTAATATTCTAAATAATAATACTTGTACTCTAATAACCGTTGTAGCCGGGTGTGATACCACCGACCGGAAATGCCCATAGTCTCAGAACACTAGAGGTTGCGGCATGAGGAACCAGAGTTTGAGAGCCTGGGGGCATAGTAAGACTCTGTCTAAATCAAACACAAAAAGTGAATACTGAGCAACTGGAATAATATTACTGAAATCGTTGCTATTTAAATACCAGCGAGTACTACTGTTCGGGTCTATACCAGGAGTGTAACTCAGCTCCGTGAACCCTCACGGAGTTCAGTGTTATTCTTATTGCTGTTTTCCAGGTGAGGAAACCGGGGCAAAGGCAAGTTACTCAGCTGTTTGAAGCACAAGGTTTGCATGGCCCCCGAGAGGAATCCCAGCTGCCGTTTCTTTGCTCTGCCCTATTGGGAGAACTCAAGCCCACCCATAGAAACACTCTTTGCTTAAATTAGCATGTACAGCCGCAAAGAAAGGATCCAGGAGGAATTCAGAAGGCAGCGACTCCTGTGTCTCCCCAGCCCTTCCAGAGGAGAGTGGCTAAACTGCCACTCCTCCCTTCTCTCGGATATTCGGATATTCCGAGTCAGGGCATCTGCAGGCCCATTTGGAAATCTGCGTTTTCTCCAACTGGCATTGCAGAACTGAGGCAGGCAACAGATGCAGATGGCAGTGGATCTTCTCCAGCAGCCAGAACTCCTTGGCCTGCCCAGAGACACCAAGGGGTCCCGGTGGTTTGGAGCCCTTGCCCACCCCCAAGGACATGATTGTCCCAATTTTCCTTCCCACAGTGCAGAACCGGACTTAGCTTCTTCACTCATGCTCCCATGTCGATACTAGTTTTATTTGTTCTATGTTTGTTTCACCGTATTTACCACCGCAGACCTGAAAGAATGAACAGACACCAGAATCCTCCCAATTCTACATCCTGAAGCTGTAGTCAGTGGAGAAATGAGTAGCTCACACTTAAAAGGCGTGTCTGGGAGAAGACCAATCGGCTTAGTAGCAAAGATTTTGGGAAAGCAGGATGGTGCTATCATCTCTCCCAGTTTCTTGACGGGGTTAGGGAAGAGCTCGGCCGGCTGGTGTCTCACATAGAGTGGGTGGAGGATGGGCTGAGCAATGGAGACTAAGAATGGGCAGCTCTATCTCCTTAAGTGCTCTGGCTCCTTCCCGCCACGTGCCCAGGGTCTTAGTGTCATTGCCGGTTGCTGTGATGAAATATTGCAACCAAAGCAACCGAAGGGAGCAGAGATTGATTTGGCTCAAAGTTCCAGGTTACAGTTCATCACTGCCGGGAAAGCAAGGAGTCAGAAACTCAAAGCAACCGACTGGTCACATCATAGCCACAGTCAGAAGCAGAGCAGAGACCAAACGTATCCTGCTCAGCTCACCCTCTCTCCACTCTTACGCAATCCAAGATCCCCTTCCTAGGGAATGGTGCCAGCCACTGTGGCGCCCAGGCCAACCTGATCTGAACAGTCCCTCACTGAGACTCCTTTCTAGGCAACTCTAGACAGTGTCAAGCTGACAGTTAAAACTAACTACCACAGCCAATGGAGGGCAAGCTTTCTGCTTCCACATAAGGTAGCCAATGGCAGTTGGACTTCCTACATGGCGCCTTCAGACTGACCTAAGGGTTCCAGTGAGGAAGAAGGATGCTGCGTGGGAGGGTAGGTGAGATGGCGTCCTAGTTGGTATGGGAACACACAGTCCGTTCCAGGGTCACTGTTCTCTTCCCAGGAGGGAGACAGTCAGTGCAGGGCTCCGCAGAATGACAAAAGAAGGGGCCCATAGGGAAGATTCATAGTGAGGTGGGTCCAGCGAGGTCAGCTCTTGGGTTGAAATAGATCAGGCTCATGGGCACCGAATTTGAGGAGGTTTTCTCTTGTGAGGCCATGCACCTGAGTACCGTGTGCCTCACTGCACCCTGGTACCGAAAGGATGGCAAGAAGAAACATGTGAACTGAAGAGGGGAAGGGCACTTCCGGGGCAGGAACTCCAAGAGGCTAACGGGATGCTTAGTTTTGAGGCCCCTTGTCAGCACCCTGAGGTGATTTATATCAATAAACTTCCGGGAGGCATCGTGGGAAGTGGCAGTGAAGGGGAACTGTAGGAGGATGGCTTGGCTTCGTCATTAGGCCATCCTCATCCTCCCTGTAGCAACATGCTGGTTTCCCATGGCTCCTCTCCTCTTCCCTGTGGGGTAGGTGCCTGTGAATGAGGATACAAGGAGCATATCCCTCGGTCTAGTTCATCCTAAATACAAATACTTCCAGTCCCACAGGGCTGAGCATCTGACCCCTTACCTCCATACCGAATGGCTTAACC
The DNA here is from genome assembly GCF_014885135.2 of Alexandromys fortis. Lineage (NCBI taxonomy): Eukaryota > Metazoa > Chordata > Mammalia > Rodentia > Cricetidae > Alexandromys > Alexandromys fortis. The sequence continues at coordinate 4,164,832 of NW_026068020.1, forward strand.
ATAAAAGCCAAGGGAACCAAGATAGGCGCGTTGCATGATAAAGCACAAAACGTATCAAGATCAAGGAACACTGGGCCCCAGAGCTGCACAGTGAAACGGTTTCCAGGGAAGGCTCCGTGCACAAGCAAAGTGGAGAGGCTTCAGTGGGGTGGGGGCATCTGTCACCTGGCTCTGGGATCTCAGAACCATCCAGTGTCCCTAGGAGGTTCATTTGTCTCAGACTGAGGTACCACATGCAGTGGGGCTCCCCCAGGGCACCCCCCCCATTGCATCCAGACTCAGCCAGTGCACTTGCCTGCTGCATTGTCACACACATGGATGGTTTGGCTTCTTTTAGCCGCCACTGCATTTAGCAGGGAGACTAAATTGGGGGAGGGGGCTGGGCAGAAAGGGAAAAAGAAAAGCAGAACGGAGAAAAGTCATGTTTGGAATTTAAATAAAGACAGCAGGCAGGGGTGTCAAAGGCGGGGAAACGCCTGTGACTTTTGCAGCTGTCATGAGACAAGGTTCAGGTTCTATCAGGACAGACAGTTGGAAGAGAGAGAGTCGTAGAGACACCTAGATGACGTGGGACAGGTGATGAGCCAGAAAAGGAAGAACTAGACAGAAGAAGAAATGACCCTAGCATCTGCTCCCTTACCTGTGGACAGGGAGACTCTGACCAAGCTCCCTTCCAGTTTCGATGCCTTGATAGTATGGCATCTACGCCTATCTTTTGGGTCCAGAGCACTAGAGACAGACTGACTTGTCTGAATCTCCTGGGACTGAGGGGGCCCTCACTGGAGATTTGAGTCTAGGCAATACAATCCGAGCTCTAAGATTAAGGAATATGATGGATGAGACTGTTCCACCAGTTCTAAAGAGTCCAGTGAAGGAAACATGTAGGCCTAGTTTGTCACAGAGCTGCTTCCAGTCCAGAGCGCTGCCTGCTCCTGGCTTCCAGCCCAGGGTCAGCAGGTGGACTCAGTAAGGAGAAAACAGGGGGCAGGGGGAGAACGTGTAAGGAAAAATTTTCTGAGTCTGTCTCTCCCTCTTTGCCTTATTTCTCCAGAGTACCTTTTAAGCAAATACGATGGTGTCTATGATCTGAGAAATGAGAAGGAGTGAATAAGGCGGAATCGATTCTTGTGACCCGGAAGTAGTATACAGTGCAAAGACTCTGGGTAATTGAAAGGTGGCCTTCGCGCTAGTCTTCCACGCAGTTGGCATCTGGACGCAGTCACCTCCAGCTATACTGAAGAGCCTAAACCCAGGGAGGATATTAATAGCCAGTGTCTTGAACTCTTGGGTGCTAGGAATTCCATATGTCATCTTATGTCACTGGAATCCTTGACCTATGGCACATGGGTTATGTGACCCCTCTACAGATGATAAAAGAACGGGCCACAAAGTCTAAACAAGTTGCCCAAAGACAAGCAAACTGATTGGCAGTAGAGCTCGGACACACACAGCTACAGCTCCCAAGCTCAGAGGGCAGCTTGCATAGTCACCCTTTTCTGCCTTAGTCCTCCTCTGACCGTCTCCTGACTCACAGGAAGCCACAGAGAAATCGCAGGCAGCCGTCCAGGCTGGGGATCACACAGCTCAGTCATAGTGTTGCCTCATTGCCAGGATGAATCCTTCCCGTTCTGTCCTTGGCTCCAGCCCTCCCTCAGGAATGCCGGCACCTTCTCTGCCCTCCAAACCCACGCCATCAGCTCCAGCCTTAATCATGTCCATGCCAGCCAAGCTCAGAAACACTCTCAGTGCATTCTTAATAAAACCCGAGCCCTTACACCACTTCTTTTACTGCTCTCCTTCTTCTCTTCGTAAAAAAGAACGGAAAAGTCAATTCTTCCTCTTGTCTCTGTTTCTTAATTCTTTTGCAAGATGGCCTTGATTGTTGCTTCTATATAAAAGAAACTATGTCTTTTTCTCTCCCTCCCTCCAACAAAGATGAGTGATGTTGTGGTTGGGGTTTGCATTAAGGGCTTGTCAGACAGCTAATGACTTTGGGGAAAGTGACTGGATTCTGAGGGCTCTGATACACTCAATGGACGAATTCCCTGATAGAGTCATAATGTGAGTTCAAAAGCAGGAGGTGGGGCCCGGTTAGTGAAAGTAAGCCACCTGCAGGCGCTGGAAGGATGGATCTTATTGTCATGGTTAATTTTTATTGTCAACCTGACACAACCTAGGGTGATGGGAGAAGGAACTTCAGGGGGAGAATTGACTACATCAAATTGGCCTGTAGCTTTGCTTGTGAGGAATTGTCTTCATTGGTGACTGATGTAGGTGGAAGGCTTGGCCCATGGTGGGCGGCACCATACCTAGGCTTTTCTAGAATTTGTTTCATTATGGTCAAATAAATAGGCTGATGGTACAGTGATTTAAGGAGCCCTGGCTACCGCTTAAACGGGTGGCTGAGCTTGCCAAATCCACGGATTCCAGTCTTACAGGCATGCAGAATTCAGGAGTTATAGGGCCAAGGAGGTTTCCACAGAGATTTAAAAGGAACACAGGGAGGGAAGGCAGGGGGTGAAAGGATCAGATGGCCTACAGACAGACCCCAGAGGGCAGTGCATGGAACTGTGAGGGTGGAGAAGTAAGGGATGCCAGGGATATGGAAAGCTGGCTAAGATGCTCCAGGAGAGAGGCCATGCATAGTACTGTGACAGGCGATGTCAGAGAGGTGGGGTTGTGCAAGACATTCAGACTATATTCAGCTACCGCAAACCCTGTATGTTAGTGCACCCAGCGGTACAGGATAGTGTAACTGGAAGTTTTTCTTCCACCCAGTTCCCAAATAAACACCCTAAGGCTTATATTAACTATAAAAGTTTGGCCGATGACCCAGGTTTATTATTAATTAAGCCTTACAATTTAAATAAACCCATTTCTATTTCTATGTTTTACCACGAGGCTCATGGCTTGCTACCTCACATCTTCCTTCCCCAGTGTCTGCTGGCATCTCTCAGACTCCGCCTTCTTTCTCCCTGTATCTTTGCTTGGATTTGCTGCCTGGCTCTAGTCCACCTGGCTATTGGCCAAATCAGCTTCTTTATTAACCAATGGTAATAAAACATATTTACAGCGTACAGAGGGGCATCCCACAACAAGATAATGTTTGCCCTGCCAGGTTTCAGTCTTGTTTGGCTCTTACCCCCCCACACACACACACTTTTTTAATGCTCTATTCCTCCGTTTTGGAAAGGAACATTTATTCTGTGCATTCGTACATTAGAAGTATGTAATGTCTCTTAGAGTCTTGCAGGAGTTCATATTAAGAGCTAAGAGGTTGTCTTGAGCCTATAAACTTGAGCGTTTAAGTTATGCTGGGCCATTAAAACTATAGAGATAGCCTGGATATATTCTGCATTATAAGCAGTCCTGAGCCTTTAGCGACCAGAGAAAAAATGTCACAGTTTGTGTATGAGGTGTCCCTGCTGGGCTTCCATGCCGGGGCTTAACTGCCAACTCATGGGTTTTGGAGAAGAGGTTGGATCATGGAGGCTTTAGCCTAATTGATAAGTATTTTTGGAAATTCCCGGTTGTGGGTTTCTCCACCGATGCAATAAGCCAAATCCAGCCGAACTAATATGACCAGGTTTATTAGACAGAGCGAAACAACTCCCGGGTGACTCTTGGGGGAAGTAGAAGAGAATCTCCCATGGCAGGTCTAGGGTCTGGGTCATAGTACCCTGTAGGCCTGGTCCTGAGCATCTCGGGGAGGAGCTGCCTCTTGGCAGGCTTTCTGAAGACAGGGCCTTAAGAGGGAGAGGCAGAGCCGAGGTGGCCAGTCCACCTAGACTCTAATAAATACCTTAACTTTTGGGTCTGAAGATGGAGGGGGGGTGTTTTACGTGCCTGAAGCCCAAGAAGATTGGCTTCTCAGAAAAGGAAGAACAAGGGATCGGGCATAGTGGCAGCCTCCTCTATTGTGGGGACAAGAAGAAACATATTGCTGAGCTCATTTGGATTTCACAGTCTACATTACAGTGTTCCTGTCTGTGCAGACACAAATAGAAGTAAAAATAGCTACAGCAGAAATACAATCTGGGAAACAGCACTTTAAAGATGAGGTTTAAGACACTGTACTCAGCACCCTACAGTAACAAATCAGTTGTAACAGTGGGGATGCCAGTGGAAAGGGACTGTCTGGTCATGTCACCAATGGGAACAACCTTCTCAGGTACACTAAGGGAATTGAGTTAAGTAAGAAACCCACTAAGGAATCTGACTCATGGGGATTATGCCATGAGGAAGTCCAGATGCATTTTAGTAATGAAAGGGCAGATATTTTAAGGCAAGTTCCTCTTTCAGTTCATCATTACTTTCGTAGGACTGTGACTGTAATATGTGGGGTGGAGGGTGTGGTTTAGTGGTACAATACTGGCTTAGCACACGCAAAGCTCTTGGTTCAGGATTGAACAGCACAAAATAAGATCTTGCCCGTGAGTGCTAAAAGAACTGTAGTAGCTAAACAAAATGCCACGGGGATGACAATGAATAGGGATTTGTTCCTTATGCAAAATAAAAAAGCAAATAGACTCTTGGGGATGAAAACCTTGATAAAGAGTCTCCAAGGGCCAGTGAGATGGCTCAATGGGTAAAATTGCTCGCTGTACAAGTCTAAAAAACCCAAGTTTAGTTTAATGCCCAGAACTCAAGAAAAGGTGGAAGGAGAGAACTAACTCAGGAACGCTATCCCCTGACTACCACATATAAGCCACAGACCAGGTAACTGCCTCCAACACCACACACACACATACACACACACACATACACACACACACACACACACACACACACTGAATTGAATAACGAACAAAATAAAAATAAAGAACCAGAAATAGCCTGCGAGGATAACCACATAAAGAGTCAAAACAATGGACATGGAAGCATTTAGGAGAACAGGCCCAACAGTGAGCCCAGAGAGAAGGTACGAATGAAGAACGAAGAGACAGCAGTTCAGGGCAGAAGGTGCTTTCCCAAATGGCTTTTCATGTCTAGTCAGATTAGACTATCAAGAGCAATGGTATTAAGGTTTTCCCAAATATAACTGAAAATTAGCAGCAACCAGACTGACCAGAAGCTCAAGTGATTTTACAAGCTTTCAGAGAGAAAGAAAAAGACAATGCTTGGGTGTTAGTTGAAGAACCTCTAAGTACGACTGCTTTACCCGGAGTCTCTGTCTCCCCTCTGGGTGGTGGCTGGCAAGTTATCTGTTGTCTTCTCTTAGCTCGAACAAAACAAGCAAACTTCTTTCCCACCGCTGCTCAGAATCAGAGGCAACCTGACCACAGCACGAGCCACAAATAGCCGCACCTTTGAAACCTCCTGAGTTTTGCTGTGGTCCTTTTAACCCTTTCTAACCACTCTATCACCTAAAGATGGGTGGCTAGGTAGGTAGCTAGAGATGGATATAGAGATATAGATGGTAGGTAAATATAGATAAAATATAGATAAGTAGGTATGACATTAGAAAGATAGATAGATAGATAGATAGATAGATAGATAGATAGATAGATGATAGATAGAGAGAGATAGA
>NW_026068020.1:4170590-4173535 GCF_014885135.2 Alexandromys fortis
AGATGATAGATAGATAGATGATAGATAGATGATAGATAGATAGATAGATGATAGATAGATAGATGATAGATAGATAGATAGATAGATAGATAGATAGATAGATGATAGGCAGGTAGATATTTACTGTGCAATGTGCAGCATGTGTTCTGAAAGTTATTAAATAAAATTGAAACAAAGAGACCTGTGTTTGCCTCAACCAAGGCTATCGAGGAAAGTGGGACGGCTTGGCCTGTTGCTCCCAATAAACAGCCATACCTTTCCTAAATTTATTGATAATGAATAAATTATGACATTATAGAAAGATAAAACTGTATTTGCCCAAGTTTCTGATAGTATACTCATAAAAATAGGGCATTGAAAATTAACACTAAGCATGGACTTATAGACAGAAAACATGAACCAGGGACCAGAGTTATTTTTTTAGAGAATAGAAAGAGCCATTCCTGCTTAAGCGACATCACACATATACAAATATCTATGCACCAAATAACAGTGTAGAAATTGGAAAAGTGGTGGTTTTTTGTTGTTTGTTTTGTTTTGCTTTTTTTGTTGTTGTTGTTGTTTGTTTGTTTCTGGGACAGGGTTTCTCTGTCTCACAGTCCTAGCTGTCCTGGCACTAGCTCTTGTAGACCAGGCTGGCCTCAAACTCAGATATCCACCTGCCTCTTCCTTCTGAGTGCTGGGATTAAAGGCATGTGCCACCCCTGCCCAGCATGAAATCTTTTCTTTCCAGGAAGTTAGAACTGAGTGGAAAACTTCAAGCACTACCTAAAAATTGGTGTGTGCAGAAGATGTCGAGCTATGTAAAACATGAAATACCCATATGCCTGCTATTCTTTATGGTCTAAATGTAAATATTAGCTTCATGAACAGTTGCCACAATGAAACTGGAGCTAAAAAAGTAAAGTCTGATTTTTATTAGACTAAATAACTGTGGTTTCTTTATCAGCTGCTCCCTCCCAGGTTAACACACAGTGACCGTGGCTCACCTGCCATCGTCTCTGCAGCAGGTACCTGGGACCACACTGGCACTGATCACAGAGAACAGGAGGCCACTTGATCTGAGAGCCCCTCCATCACCTTGGGATCCAATTCCACAGCTGCCATTTAACAGCCTCAAGGATGGCTAAGGCATCTCTCCTTGTGTAGCTGTCACACACACACACACACACACACACACACACACACACACACACTGCTTTGTGCTTGATCTTGGAATGAAAACCTTTTATCATCCACATCTAAGCAGTTGGCTTTGCAGAGCTGGATACTGAGATATTTGGGGTGGGGGATGATGAAGGAAACTAGGAAGAAGTTATTTTTGACAGAATAGAAAAGTAACATATGACTGCATTTCTGGCATCAAAGATTCAGGATTCTCTGACCAAGACAGCAGAGTCACCTTTGTGTCTGTCTATTTTTGAATCACTCTCTCCGACTTACCTACTACTGCCAACTTGATTTACATCTCTTTAAGCCCATTTCTGGGAGAATATACATTCTTAAAAATAAAACCTTCTATCTTGAGATAATTATAGGTTCACATGCTGTTGGAAGAAAGCAAACATTGCTACTATATTACTCCCCCACGGCAGCGTCTTACATCAGCTACCACAACACAACAGCCAGGAAAACAGCCTGTGGTCATGCACCTCAGGACACCGTTTCCTCCGTACCTCTTTGGCACAAGGGTTATTTGAGGAAAAGCAGACACAGGAGAAGCTCTGGAAGCTGCCTCTTTTGTAGGAGACTTGTGTCTTTATAGAGGAAGTCTGTACTTGTACATGGATCAGCACGGCCCTGTCTCTGCATCAGGAGGCAAAGGGAGCCAGGGAGGAGGATGCCCAAAAGGAGGAGAGGAAGAAAAGGAGAGAAAAAAGAGGTGGTGGCTGATGTTTTGGAAGGTTCTTCCCCAAGTGGTACCTTGACTTAAGAAGTGATTCTTGAGAGTTTAGAGCCCCATTTCCTATCTTCTCTTGGCTTCCAAATTACAGATACAATGTCACTTCATGGCTCCTTGGCATGGCTTCCTCGAGAAGGCAGATTGCATCCTTTCCTAAACTGTAGTCAAAATAAACCCCTCCTGCCTCCTACTGCTTCTTCTCATGAATTTGGTCACAGAACAAAGAAAATTAGCACCAAGACCAGCTTTTAAAAGTCCAGTCTGCTCAAATTCATCTCGTCCTTCCAAGGCCACCACGTCCTAGCAGGCAGCATGAGATCCTGACGGCCCTGGTCCTCACCAGACACAGCTAAGGCAAGCTGAGGAGCCGGACAAGTAGACTTAAGAGGGCCTTCTGACACTCATCTGTAATCCCAGAGCTTGGGAGATGAGGACCGGAAGATCCAGAGTTCAGCGTCATCCCCAGTGTGGGAAATAAGATAATAAATGGAAGAGATTAGTGAAAGCAGATCAGTTTTTGACGTTCCACAGAAAGGAATGCCCATACAGAAAAGAACAAAAAAAAAATGGCCAGAGTGATAATTTGGCCCAAAACAGTAGTTTTTAAAGTTCCCTGGTTGTGAGAAATTCCTGTCTTCTTTCCCACAGGCCTGAAAAACATATCTTCCTCTCAAATTCCCCATCTTATTGGTGCAGGACACAGAGCCTTGGCTCATGATTGAACTGGGGTTAGAGACTGTCCCCTTTTCTGTTCATAGGCCAGTCACTCTAGAGCAGACTTCTATAATTCTCCCACTCTAGGGGGTCCCCAGCTGCCAGCTAGAGGAGAAAGGGACCCAATACCTTTTGTTCTCTGTGACCCCATGAAATCTAAGCACACCTCATATTGAAGGTCAGTCTGGGCTGCATGGGACTCTGCGTAGAAAGAAAGGAAGGAAGGGAAGAAGGAAGAAGAAAGGAAGGAAGGGAAGAAGAGAGAAAGGGAGGGAGGGAGGGAGGAGGGAGGAAGGGAGGGAGGGAGGAAGGGAGGGAGGGAGGGAGG
>NW_026068020.1:4175572-4180813 GCF_014885135.2 Alexandromys fortis
GGGGGAGGGAAATGGGAGGCGGTGGCGGGGAAGAGATAGAAATCTTTAATAAATAAATAAATTAATAAAAAAAAGAAGTGAAGATGAGCTGGGCGGTGGTGGTGTATGCCTTTAATCTAAGTACTTGGGGCAGAGCAGAGATAGGTAGATTTCTTTAAGTTAGAAGCAGTCTAGTCTACAAAGTGAGTTCCAGGACAGCCAGGGCTATTACACAGAGAAACTGTCTCCAAAGGCCAAAAGGAAAAGAAATGAGGATGAGTTTGTAGTATTTTACCTGGTTACACATCTCATTTTGTATCATTTCTGTGGTGCTGGGGATGGACCCCAGAGCTCCTTCTCGCAAACCAGATAATCTCTCTGTCACTTCTATTTTATCCATCTCCCTCTCCCCCAGTACTAACAATGCCTAGCCTCCTCACATTTGTTCATACTGCTGTTTCTATAGGATGGACTAATTAGTGTTATCATCAGGTCAAGCGCTGGTATTAAGCTACTCTACCCCAAGTGCTTGCTAACAACCCCTCATGAAGGGCAAATGTATGGCAATACAGGGACCAAGCCAATGGATTGGAATTTAGCACCAACAAAGGTGTCTTTCTAAGCATTAAAGACAAAGTTCTATTAAAATCTGCCAACGAGATTTAAAGGCACAGGGTGGGGATATTCTCTGGAGAAGCCTAGATGTCCCTTCCATATGCTGCAAACATCCCACCCTCTTTTTCTGTGTCCTTGGCAATAATGCCCCTAAGACATGGATAAAGTATTTTTTTTTTTAAGTTTTCTGAACTGTGCTAGGAAACTAAACAGACTCAAGAAGAAGCTGTGGGAACCCAGTTGGTCAGAAGTGTAGACGACAACTTAGAACCTGTGACAAGTGTCTGCTAGGGCACTTCTCACCCGAGGATCTGGGATTAGATATGACTCTAGCTTTTAGGTAGAGACGAGTTACAGGCTGTTGAGCTGGTGTCCACTAAAGAGCTGATTGGTGTCAGAGAGCATTTCTCTTCTCTACAGATGAAGGTAGGGGTCAGGCTGGGTGAACAGAGCAGTCAGAAGAGATGACACTCAACCGTGTGAATCACATGTGGGCTCGTGGCCCTAACCATTCTATACAGTGTGGAGAAGGCAGCTTCTCCCCTGGGGTCTAGGGATGGACTAGTGTTCAAAGGTGGCTAGATACTGACATACTACAACTCAGTCAGGCTAGGTTCAGAAGGACTTGTCCTGTCAGGTAGCAAAGAAAATTGTCAAGTAAGGGGTGGCATGAGGAAGGAGTGCTCCTAAAACATGATGTCCTTAATTTATAAAAACACATTGAGTCCAATTAATGCTATGTATATACTCTTGGGTAGATATCCAGTAACTGGAGTGTGGTTGACTTACTATGGGACACACCCTTAAAAAGCAAACTAACTCTCCATTTCCAGGCGGCTATCAATTAAGAATAGCTTCTGAGCCTGGGGGAGGTTTAAGTTGTCATGCACTGTACATGCTCATGGTGTATGAGCATGGGACAAAGGACATGGTCATGGTACATTAAACTTGGTCATTTTGCTTAGGGAATGAGCATGGGGTATGGGACATAATAGTTGGGTATAGTATATGGGGCCTGGACATGATATATGTGACATGGTCATGATCTATGAAGTATGGTCATAGTGTTTGGAACATGACTGTGGTATACAGGGCATGGTTCTCTGCTCATCAATCCATAGTAGGTGAGCTACTAGTAGCAGTTTGAAAAACTCAACCGGAACATGGAGAAGGTTGAACAGGTAAAGGTGCTTGCCACCAAGCCCTGGTGACCTGAGTTCAACCCGAGTTCCAGATGGAGGAAGGAGAAAGCCAACTTCTACATTCACACTGCAGCATGATTGTGAAAACACACACACACAACACACACACACACAAATAAATGGAACAAAGCAAACCCTCAACTGAAATGAAATTTGCCTTCATGTGGTATTCTGCAGTTTCAAAGGTCTTCATTCAATTCCCAGGTGGGAGCGGTGGGTTCAGGGACGGACCTGTCTATAGGCATAAGGGTCATAGCCACCACCTGCCCGTCTCACTTCCCCGCTAGGGCTGGTTTCCATGCATCTCGTTGCCTGCTAATGAAGATGATCTCGGGTGAATGAAGCTTCCTGCCAAACCCCTCTCTCTCTTCACCTGGCTGTAAACTACAGCTTTCCTGACATGTAACTACAAATGTCAAGTTGAAAGGTGCTGGTGACTGGATTTTCATCTCACTGTCCCTTGTCTATAATCACAGGAATTCTAGGGACAGCTACCAGGAAGTTGATTCTTGTCTTTGGAAAACAGCTGCACAGACATTAAGGGGCCCATTCCCCTTGCTGCAGACTTTGGTGTGCCCTCCCTTCCCCGTCAGCACCATCTCACATCCCATGAGTCACTAGTCTCCCAGGCAGGAAGAATCCCACAGTGAATACTGTGTGGCCGGTGCCAGGTTCTCCTGTCAGATGCTGGCTCCCACACATGCCCTTGCGACATGCAGGAGCAAGCCAGGGAAAACGGTGTCTTCTGATCTCTTGGATCAGAAGAACTTTCTGTAGTGGAAGGCTTAATGGCATCCCAGAAGATCTCAGAAATGCTGTCTATGAGTTTAAGCTCCTTGTAGAAGCGGGGGACAGCTTTTTGCCTCATCCTCTGAGCTTAAAGGTGTGAGATTCTCATGAGAGTGAGCAGCACTGTGGCTGGCATTTCTCATCCAGCCACTTCACCTTTTCCGTGGTCAATGCAGAGGAGCCTGATGTGTGTCTATAAACTGTTGATGAGTGCAAGGTGGGCTGCCTAGTAGTTGGATGGGGACTGTAAATGACACTCTTTCTAAGACCACCACGCCACTGAGTCTCTACTCACCCTCATCTGTGCTTCTCCCTCTCTGCCTTCAGATTAGGAAGGTGGCTCAGTTAGTAAAGTATCTGCCACACAAGAATGTGAACCCGAGTTTGTGTCACCTATGGAAAAGCCTGGCACAATGGTGCACAGGTGTAACTAAGTTTCAGGACCCATGGAGAGTGCTAGCCAGACAGTCTAGCTGAACTGGTGAGCTCCAGGTTCTGGAAGAGGCCTTGACTCAAAAACTAAGGCGGAGAGTGACAGAACACACACAAACACATACACACAATACACACAGGGCACACACACACACAAACGTGTTGTGAGATATTTGTACACTGTGTGAAGATGTATTGCTCTGATTAATGTAATAAAAAACTGAATGGTCAATAGTTAGCAGGAGAGATAGATGGGACTGCCAGGCAGAGAGAATACTGGGAAGAAGAAGGCAGAGTTGCCAGCCAGACAAGGAGGGGAAACAGGACGTGCAAGATGGAAGAGAGGTAACATGACATGACAGAACATAGATTAATATAAATGGGTTAATTTAAGTTATAAGAGCTAGTTGAGACAAGCCTAAGCTAAAAGCTAAGCTTTTGTAATTAATAATAAGTGTCTCTGTCATTATTCGTGAGCTGGCAGCCCAAAGAAAAATCTGACTACATACAGTGTCCAACGTGGGGCCACGTATTTCCTCATCGGACCTGAGAAAGCTTAAACAACAACAACAACAAAAAGCTTCAAACATGCAAACAGAGCCAGATTCGTTCATCTTCCTAAGTCCCGCAGCCTCTCAGGCAGGTGGTGCTCAGAATACAGAGGTGCAGCGACCAGTCATAGCCTGCAGTCTGCAGCCAGTCGCCAGCACCATGAGCTTAGCTGAGCCACACAGAGGCTGACATGGCAGTTTAAGATTCGTCTCAAAGCGAGAGAATGCTGCAGATGAGTAAAGCCAAGTCCACACACACACACACACACACACACACACACACACACAACAAAAACTCTAAAAGGTACAGTATCTTTAAAAATGTACTTAGATGATAAAGAAAATGGGTCTAGAAAATCATAGAAAAATTAGCTTAAAATAATAAAGCCTTTAAAGAAACAGTAAAGTAATATAAAAAGATTAAGCAATATAAAGATGGGAAATACCCAGGGTGTCTGGATCCTGTATGGTGCTTTGTTAACTTCAATTTTTTTAAATGTTAATAAATAAAAACTAGCTGCTGAGACACATTGGATTATGGAAACTGCTAAATTAAACCAACCTATATGTTTTAAGAATGTCTTAACTTCAAAATGGAAGTCAGATAATCTGTTGTGTTGGGGGAGAGGTTATGCCTTTGTTTTCAAGGAAACAAAAAGGTTCTCTCCAAAATTAATGAAGATCAGATTTGGTTTGGGAGGACTGCTAAAAATCTTGGCTACAGACATAAAAAAAAAAAGAACCAAAAAGACTACAGGAAAGGTGACATATGCTAATCCTTCTACTATGGAAACAGCTCTGAGGGTGGATGAGAAGACTGGTACAGAGTCCTCAGGACTTACTATTACATGTCATCCTTTTGTATGGCATGGACAAAGATTAGTTATACAGTCCAAACAAACTTATAAAGGTAACAGATGCCTTTTACCTACTCAAATATAAAACAAAAAATAACTTTAACTGACCTGTGCACACTGAATATCCCATACTTGTGTTAATGCAGATATATATGTTACCTTTAAGAATCTGTGTGTTTTCAGAAACAAAGGACCAGACACCAATGAAGACAAGTAGCCCAGGTGATCCAGCCTCTCAGAATGCCTCTGTTGCAGTTTCCTCAGAATTCTACATCTAGAACAACTTTCAAGCTGCTAACTGAGATGGCCCAGCCTCACAGACAACTCCAACCAGGACTTCAGATAAGCTTTACACTTCCCTATCACACAGAGACTAAACAAAACTAATACTGCTAGCCCTCCAAGGACTTGACCATTATCTCAATTTTCTCAGGGTCCCTTAAAGATGTCATTGCCCCAGGACAACAGGAAGTAATTTTAAGAACACAAAGCCCACATTCCCAAGAGGTGAGATGGGTGGTTAGTGGTTGTTTGGTTGGGTTATGGGTGTTTATCATAGTCTAGAGAGGTTTGTTGCAAATTGCTTCTGGCCATAATAAGGGAAGAAATTAAGCAAATGAGATTAGATCCTGGAATCTTATTCTGAACAGAAAAAGGAGGATATAAAAATGATAGGATAAAGGGGTAGATTATTGAATCTACTTTTAAACTGATAAAACAACTATTATTCTTGTATATTGATATAAAATTAAGGTTACTTTTGTTATACATTTATATATATATATATATATTTCTATTCTTGTTTAAGGTATTGTA
>NW_026068020.1:4187204-4219299 GCF_014885135.2 Alexandromys fortis
GTGGGATATTTGCACACTGTATGAAGATATATTGCTGTGACTAGTGTAATAAAAAGTGGAATCGGCAATAGTTAGGCAGGAGAGATAGACAGACTGTCAGGCAGAGGGAGAATACTGGGAAGAAGAAGGCAGAGTTGCCATCCAGACATGGAGAGGAAACAGGAGGTACAAAATGAAAGAGAGGCCATGCCACGTGGCACAACATAGATGAACATAAATGGGTTCATTTAAGTTATAAGTGCTAGTTGAGACAAACCTAAGCTAAAGGCCAAGCTTTCATAATTAATAATAAGTTTCTATAGAAAAGTCATCATTTATGAGTTGGTGGTTGACAAAATGTACTACTATACACATACACACAGTATGCACACATACAATAAATATAACACACACACACACAAAAAAAAACCATGTATACACAGAATGTAAGTTTCCTAAGAGCAGAGATACCAGCTCCTTTAGCCAAGTCTAGAATTGTGCCTGGCACATGATAAAGACTCAATATGCACTTGTTGACTGACTTTTCAAATTAATGCAGAAATATTCTGAGCTCAAAAATATTATTAGAGTGAACCAAAATATTATATTTTGGTTGCCTCCCTCACTATAACTTGCTCCCCCCCCAATGATGATAAAATAACAGTACATTTTTAATGGCATCTTACCAGCAATCTGCTGTCTCATTAACCCATGTGAGTCCCAGCAAGGCCCATCACTGCCCTTGCCTGCATCTTTATAGACAGCCCAGGATTCCCAGGTAAAGGATTCCTAAGCTGTCCTGCTTGTGAGTAGATGAGCAGTGGTTTGAATGGTTCTTGCTGACTATAGAGTCTACAACCTTGCCTGGGACCCATTAGTGAGTCCAAACCCATGTGATGTCCTTATGGAACGGTTTCTCAGTCGGCAGAGGTGAACACAAAACTTGACACCAGCGTTCCTGGGCCAATGATAGTCGATGACAAAGAGTCTCAAGTCAGAGAAGATGACATCCACACTCTTGAGTGTACAGGACTATGAATAGGACTCTAAGGAGCAACATTTCTCTCTGGGATATTCAGATGGTAGACCAGCAAAGCCAGTCATGTGGCCAGCATCACCCTTACCTTAACAGGTACAGGGATCCACTCCTCCCACAGGGTAGCAGCTCGGTCTCCCCAGATTACACCACATGAGGGAGTGATGTGCCCTGCACTCCTGCCCAGGACAAGTGTTCCAGTTTCCTCTGTGGAACTAACTGTGAGCAGTCTCTTGACCTCTTAGCTCAACCTAGACAACCACTGCCAATGCCAGACTATCAAATGAAATACAAGACATCTAGTTAAACCTTAAGATAAGTAGTACAATTTGGAAGTACTGTGGATGTAGCGGCATTGGTACAGGGCTTTCCTAGTATGGCTAAAACCCCGAGTTCCATTCCTAGCACCATCTGAACTGGGTGTGGTTGCACACACCTGTAACCCCTGCACCCAGGGTGTGAAGGTAGGAGACTAGAAGCTCTTCTTTGGCTACATAGTGCGTTTGACACTAGTCTGGCCTGAGACTGTCTTAAAAAAAATAGAGTAGTTGGCAAGATATCTCAGTGGATAGAAAAGATGCACAAGTTTAATGGCTAGAGCTGGATCCAAGGAATCCAAGGTAGAAGGAGATAATCAACTCGAAAACACTGTCCCCTGGCCACCACCGCACGTATGATGTGGCGTGTGAGGGCATCATAGCCAAGATAGAGACAGCTGCTCCGGTTCATCCCTCATTTTAGGTGCCACTGATGTCAACACTGTCCTCACAAACCCACTTAACCCTTGCTACTTCCCAAAGGCCCCATCTCCAAACACACTTGAGCTAAAGAGACCCTAGCACAGGAAACCAGGGGACACCTTCAAATACAGCCATATAACAACGGCACTTCTGACAATTTCATTGGATCAAATAGCCGTAATGGAAGGAGAGGGTGCCTACAGGTGTGGCGAGTCCATAGATCTAAGATTAGTGGCTTTTATTTTATTTTATTTTATTTTATTGTAGTCTCTGCCTAAGGAATATGCATTTTCCAAAGAATGCCAAGATTCTATAATCTTGTTAAAAAAGAAAACTCCTCATCTGTTTTTAAAAAATTTGAACACACAAAAAAGTGGAATTCACACATTATAATATAAACAGATAAAATCTCCTGACAAGTTGGCAGAATCGTAGCCCCAAACAGCAAAATGTTAATGGGAAAACAGCAGGTGCGCACGGACCACGTCAGCTCCCACCCCTGGTCCTGCTGGGAACTTGGCAGTCTCCCTGGAAATTGAGAAAATGACTGACACATCTATTTTCACGTGTTGGGCTGCCAAGAATGAGACGAGAACAATTGGATTCGCTCCCTGCGGGACTCTGCTGCCCAGTGCTTGGTAAGCATGGAAGGGAGGTCTGGGGAGGAGCCGGTTTCAATCACTCTCTGCCTGCACAGCCCCTCACTCCTCAGCCCTGACCATCCCTTGAGGATGCAAGTTCTGGTTCAAGCTCACTTCGAATCACCATGTTTATAAATTCTACTGCTCTTTCCCCGGCACAGACATACGTTGAAAAGTCAGGTGGGTAGTGTGAAGGACAAGGTGACACTCGGAAGTGTCCCCATGGGGATGAGGCTCGAGCATCAGAGTGGCCAGGGGCAGCATCCAGTCTTATCATGACTTCTTCTGCTGATATTTGATGGAAGGCCAAGGAACAATCTCTAGAACGTTCAGAAGATAAACAGGAGAGCAGCATGAAGCAGACAAGTCCTCGCCCTGGGAGCTGGCCCACTAGTTGATCAAAAAGAAAACAAGGATGGAACCTAGAGGGATGGATCAGTCGGCAAAGTGACCGGAAAGCACCAGGAACTGGGTTGGATCCTCAGATCCCATGTTTAAAATAAAAAAGGCAAGGCATCATGGTATGTGATTGCAATCCCAGTGATGAGGAAGTGGAGACAGGAGAATTCCTGGCGTTGACCAGCCAGTCAGCTTAGCCTACTTGGTGAGGTTCAGGTCCATGGGAGATCTTGTCTCAAGCAAAGTGGACGGTGCCAGAGGCATGACACGCAAGGTTGACCTGTGGCTTCCGGGGTATCTTAGTCCCCTAAAACTGAACAGGAATCCATAGACGCTTCAACAGCCAAGTAACTAGATTCTAAGCCAGCACAGAGGCCTGGTGAGGTTTGCCTCCCAGTTACAGGACACCCAGGAAACATGTCCAAAAGGGAGCCCAGGTCCTTACTCCAGGAAGAAGAGGAAGCAGGAGCTGTCAGTGACTTCAGGGGCAGACACTTGTGGGAAGTGTACAGAGCAAACTACCCCCAGAAGTGGAACTAATCTGGGATGGTTTCCTGGAGCTTCCTATGGACTGATTGCAATGGTCGGTCCTTCTTTGGTTGGTGGCAGATCTTACTATTTTCTGGGACTATGTAGAGGCTTCAAGAACAATTATTGAACTTCCCTAGAATCTCTGGTTTTCATTCCTTATTCCATGCCCGATTGCTGTTCCCATGGAACTAGGTCAGAGTTGGGGTTGAGTTTTGGGGCCATTTGGATTGGGGCTACCATCTTCCTTCCGGATAAACGCCACAGTATAGAGTTGCAAGGGCTCTCAGGATTTAAGGCATTCAGCTTGGCAGCAGAGCATTTATAACCATACAAATGGAAAGTATTATGGAGAATTTCTTCCAACTTGGGTTCTCTCCTCTTATCAAACCTCATTCTGCAGTGGTTGTCTGAGATCAGGCTGGCTTCAAACTCAGGATTTTCCTGCCCCGGCCTCCACATGCCACCACATCCAGCCAATATATTTTAATTACATTAAATACACCTTAGCAAACTTGTACCAGTTTTTACAGGATTAAAAAATATTACTACCTAGAGGCATTCCTCAAGATGTTTGTGGCCGTTTGGATGGGCTGCCTCCCATAGGCATTTGAATACTTGACCTCAGTTGGTGGCATTGCTTGGGAGATTTTAAACGTGTGACCTCGCTGGAGGAAGTGTGCTGACTGAGGTGGACTTGAAGAGTTTATAGACTTGCACCATTCCCTGACGACTCTCTTTGCTTCATACTTGCAGTTAGAGATGTGAGCTCTCGCTTCTGCCCTTGCTGCCTGCTGTGGCGCTTCTTCGCCATGATGGAAGCTCTTATCTCTTGGAACCATCAGCCCAGTAAACCCTTCATTCTACGAGCTGCCTTGGTCATGGTGCTTTGTCATAGCACAGAGAAGTAACAAAGACACTGCTGACCATGAGTTGTTTACCGTCCTCCATCTCACGACTGCTGCTTTCAGAAGTGGACCATCCATAGCCGGGCGGTGGTGGCGCACGCCTTTAATCCCAGCACTCAGGAGGCAGAGGCAGGCAGATCTACAAGAGCTAGTTCCAGGACAGGCTCGAAAAAAAGAAGAAGGAGGAGGAGGAAGAAGGAGAAGGAAGAGGAAGAGAAGGAAAAGGAGGTGAAGGAGAAGAAAGAGGAGGAGGAGGAGGAGGAGGAGGAGGAGGAGGAGGAGGAGGAGGAGGAGGAGGAGGAGAAGAAGAAGACCATGCATTCTGCATCTTTTCATTTCCTAACTCTAGGCTGGCACTGGGCAAGGGCTGACTCTAGTGATGCTTTAATAAATCCTTAACACCGTTTCCTTGACTGTAGCCATATCCCATTCCACTGTAGATGAGAAGTTGGGATCTTGGGAAGACTTTGGGGCAGATAAGCATGACAGAAAAGGCTCACAGCTTCCCAGGGGATGGAGTGCCCGTGATGAATAAACATTGCCTTGACCAGCAGCTCTAAGACACTCTGCTGCCAGACTTTTCACATTCTGCTTGGGGGTCCTGGGAGGATCTCGCCACCAGAAGTACTTTTAAGACAAGGCTCATGCCAGGCGACAGCACGGGGTGACAGAACACACATGCCTTTTCCTCTCACTGTAGAGCATTTGTGCACAGTGCTAGTGCAAAGAGACTCCCAGTCACGCCTCCCTTCCACGAGTATGAGTTCCTAGTCAACAAGTCTCAGAAAGTTTGGCAGGTACACTCAGCCGCAGTTGGCCCACAGGTACCGCCAGTGTTCTCATGGTTCCCAGCCAACTTCACCCAGGACAGCTAACCTGGAAAATGAGGGCTGGCAGGACAAGGGCCTGTTTGAAGACAGAGCTGACATCAGGGCAGGCTTTTCAGGCTTCCAGAACCAACCAGCCTCAGGCTCTAGAATGTTCTTCCTTTTCGTTGTTTATTGTTAAAAATCTTCTACTTGTCGGGGCCAAACCCTTCTCTTCAAATGCCTGAGCGGTGAGTTGTCACTTAGAGCAAAGGCTTACTGGGGGAAAGTGCTGTCACCTGGTGTCATGATCCAGGACTGGGAATCAAGCTGAGGGCTAGCATCTGCTGCCTCCCCAGACCTTGGAATTTTGTTTTTTAATTTATTTATTTATTTTTTTGGAATTTTGTTTTTTTATTTGCTTGTTTGTTTGTTTTAAATACCTGAGTCCTGTGTAGGTCAGCCTGGCCCACTGTGTATTTGTTCTGTAGCCCAGGCTGGCTTTGAACTCATGATCCTTCGGCCTCTGCTCCACAACACTGGCAGGGTGTGTGTGTGTCACCACACCTCCCTATACTCTTAAATGTGGTGGGCTCTTCTGTCTTTACAAAACGTTCTAGCATGCGTAGCCTCCAGACCAAAGTTACCCGTGAAGTGCTGAACCAGTGCTGAACCGTTGCATCTCTAACTAGGCTACCAGGAGAGTTCTAGAACTCCTATCTCCGAAAGCACCTGGGCCTTTTCCTTCACTGGGACTTCACCGAGCTCGTTTACTGCGTTTTCACAGAATCTGAAGACATCAGCATTATCAGCACTGAGCTCAGAAGACCTTCGTCCTCTGAAGAATGGGGATTGTTTATCTGTCCATGACACGGCTAAAAGGACTTGCACAGAAGCCAGATGACCCAAGCTCAATCCCTGAAGCCCCAGTGGAAGCAGAGAAGGGGACCTCAAGAGTGGTCCTCTGACCTCTACATGTGTGCTGTGGCATGCACACACACACACCCATACACACACATCACATGTGCGCGCGCACACACACACAGCACTAAATACAGTTTTTTTAAAAGATTTATTTATTTATTATGTATACAACATTCCTTCCATGTATGTTTGTATGCTAGAAGAGGGCACCAGATCTCATTATAGATGGTTGTGAGCCACCATGTGGTTGCTGGGAATTGAACTCAGGACCTTTGGAGGATCAGGCAATGCTCTTAACCACTGAGCCATCTCTCCAGTCCCCTAAATACAGTTTTTAAATGAATTTGAATAGCTGCCAGTTGGGGCTCGGGTCCTCTCCTTCTTTTATTTACTTCTGTGTCAACAGGACTTGTGCCCTCCTCAACCATATACCTTGCTTAAAAGTAGGTTGAGTCATATTTATATGTTTCTTGCCTCATGCTTCAAATTCTGGATTTCATAAGGTACAAGGAGGGAGCTTTGGGTCAACCTTCAGGGCCTCTTAATTCGATCACCAATGCCATTTTTTCATGAAAATCTCCACATTCTAAGGCTAGAAGAGGTTCTAGACTAAAGAAACTCACTTCATGTGTGAGACGGCAGGGTCCCAGAGTACAAGGGTCCCTGCAGGTTCTGTGAGGGAACTGGGGTCAGATCCAAGACCTCAGCCAAGCGATGCTGATTTCCCGTTGCCTGTTAAAGTCCCACACTTCATTCAGCAATGACTTCACCCTTCATATGAAGCACAACAAAAGACGGCTTAGTTTTGAAAAGCCGGGCAGAGTAGTGCAGGCTTGTCATCCCAGAGGTGGAGAGGGAGAGACAGGCAGATTCCCGGGGCTTGCTGACCAGTTATCCTAGCTGACCTGATGAATTCCGGACCACTGAGACCCTTTCTCAAAAATACGGTCAATGGCTCCTGAGGAAGGACACTGGGGTTCATCTTCTGCCCCCATGCACATGATGACACACCTTCCCCCTCACAAACACGAAAGGGGATTAAAATTCCTTATATCTGGTATTGATGGTATCCATGACTCGCAAAGAAAAGGAATGGTTCCTTTTTTTATTTTTTTAATTTTTTTTCAGTTTAGTCAGTATAAATAGAAATCGCATTAGGCTTTTTAACGTCTTGTAATAGCCGAAGAACTCAATGTGATTAGATTTAAATACAACGCAGGCACGGCATTCTCTACTCGGTTGAAATGATTGATAATAAATGTTTGCGATCCTCCAGAGAGGTTAAGATACCATGAAGTCCAGTGCTTTCCTCTTTCTTTGGCCAACACTTCAAACTCCGAGGCTTCCCACTGGAGCTCAGCTCTCACTAACACCGCTGGTCCGTGACTCACCTCATGAACACGGCGTCACAGATAAAGAATGCGTTTGTGTGTGGTGCTTCACCACACAGATCGTATTTTCCTTTGTCTCAACCTCATCCTGAAGGTGCGGTTTCTCTTAGGAAAATAGTTATTCCTTCTTTGTGTTGCCTGAGCCCCCACCCACTCGTCTTAAGCACCCAAATCCGGTAAGGTCTAACAAGCCCTAGAGACCCAAGGAAATCTGCCCACAGACCAGTTGGGTTTTTGCTTCTTTAATCTCAAATTCTCTTTAACAAAACCCAGGGCGAAGCTGCTCTAGGGGGATGGGAGAGCTCAGGTTAGCGGAGCTCTGCTCCATGCAGAGGCAAATCCTCCGCAGCTTTATTAGCTTGGATGGAGCCAGAAAACGTGCAGGGATAATCCTTAGCAAGCCAGAGCGGCAACACTGTCAACTCAGTAAGTGCACATCAAAGCAATGACTAATTGGAGACGATTTTTATGAACAAAGTCATTGTTTCTAACCACTAAGAGACCTTAGCCAGAAGGAGTCCAAGGAAAATTCCAGGAAGAAAAATTATTCCAGAAAGAAAATCTGGTGTCAAAGACACAGAGCGAAAGGGTTTTTTAAGCGAGTAGGCAAATTGTCAAAATCTAGATAAAACGGCAATGATGTTGAACCAAGGGCTAAAACCCAGAAGACTAACAGAGTCAGAATATGTGAAAAGAGACTCGGGAGGGGTCAAGATGCTGATTAGCATCAGACAAAAAAAATCCACTAAAACTGAATTCCAAATTTGGTCATGAAGAAGTGCAATGAGGGAAAAGACAAAGACAAAGAAAGAGAAAGGGAAGCAGGAGGGGGTAAGGACCAGGAGAAATAGTAACTATGTAACTAGTAGTGGGCCGAGGCCATGTTCCTTTGGGAGAGTATTTGCTTAGCATGGAGGATGCTCAGCTCCCATCCCTGTATAAACCAGAGCATGGTAGTACCTGACTGTGATCCCAGCAGCAATTGGAGACGACCTTTTAAAAAAGTCGTTCTTAGCTACACAGTGAGTTTGAGGCTAGCCTGAGTTCTATGGCCCTGTCTCAAAAAGCAAAAACACAAAGGAAGGAAAAAAGGCCTAAAAGGGAGAGAATGATGATGATCAGGACAGCCACCAGACAATGGCAATAATACAGCTGAAAGCAGCAACACACCGAGTCATTCAAACCAGAGGAAACTAGAGAAGTAACAGGAAAATGGAAAACATAAGGAAGATGAGATGGAAATTAGACCTTACTATGTCACACTGACAAGAGATGAGATGAACTGCTGAATTTAGTAAGGGGATCATCTATACCCCATTCAAATGAGACACATGTAAAACAGACAGACAGCAAAGGCAAGAAGAGTAAAGGACTCAGACTCAGAGAAAGTATGAATGCAAGTTGAAGCAGTTATGAAAATACCAGAAAATAAGTAAATAAACAATCGAGAGTTGTTAGTTCGGTCACCACGCACTGATGGACCAACCCCCAGCCTGTGTGATCTTACAGAGTTTCAGTGTGTATACAGTACAGAGGCCAGACTTGAGAGACAGTTCATGGACTTCAGTGTGAATGTTTCAGCCCTTTAATCCCGACTTTGGGTAGACAGAGCCTTAACTGGAGGTACAGGAGTTCTGCCCAGCCCCAGCCAACAGACTCAGTTCAATAGGTCTTCATACACTTAGCACTCAAGAGCAGAGAAACACAAAAACAGCATATTCATGAGCACTAGTCAGGTTTATAACAACCTCAAACATCAAGTAATCGCACCTTAAAATCATATTTTTGGACAGAAGGACAAAATAATTTAAAGACGTGACATTGGGAGGAAAAAAATAAGTTAGTGGGGTCCTGCAGGGAGAGTTGGAGAGGGGAAGTGGGGGTGGCTTAATGAATACATATTTGTATATATGAAACTTTCCTAGAATAAATGAAAAATTGTATGTTGTGGTAGCTAAAATCTTATGTGTTCCAAAGACAGACGCCTCCAGGAAATGCTGGGTTAAATCAAGTTCTGTAAGGACGCAGGGGTCAAGGAAGAGCCTATTTTACTCCACTGTAGGAGCCCACATGTACCAACACACAGGTGTAACCCCTGACGGTGTTCTCTAGAGTGGGTCTGCATTGTCCCAGCTTCTTTCTGTGGAAAAGTCCGTGCGACTCATGTCCTGTGGAGCACCCTTTGGGAGATTACTCCACAGCAACCCCACAGCACGCTTTCCCAACGGTACTGTTTTCACACACCTTGCCGGATAAATAAGCTTCCTTCCACAAGGGAAAGACTGACTGGTGCTTCTCTGCTGGGGCATTCTAAGCAGGCCATGAGCCTTGGGTTCCTGATGAGATGGACAGGGTCAGATCCCACACAGCACAGTGAGCACCGCAGCGAATGGCAAAGGAAAGGCCCGTCAGCTGTGCAAGTACAAGGATGTCCATGTTTTAAAATTATCCTCTTTTAAAAAAAATGAGCTCCCCTGAAATCCACATCAAAGCGAGGCACAGGTATAACATTCCTAAGCCACATTCCCAAACTTTAGGGTGGTCCTCAAACCGCAGCCTCACTTCCCAGTCAGTTCAGAGGCCCAGCTTTCCTTCTGGACTGGTGATGGGTGATGGATGGCTATGTGGATGAGAGTCAATCCATTCTGAGGCCAAAAGCAGGATCCCTGCTCACACACACACACTTTCCAGTTCTTGGTCATGCACTCTGCCCTTTGTACATCAGGCCATGGCTTCAGTTTTGTCAGGGGCTCCTCTATAGTGTGATGATGAGGAGCCAGTCTGGCTGAGAGACAAAGAGAGCTGTAGGCCCACTCTGTGGTGGGGAAGAACTTTTGTTTTTCTACCTTAATTTTTCATTCAAACATATGCAATGTATTTTGGTTTACCTGGCGGCATTGTCTATCTGAGAAGAGGTGTATATTGGGCTAGAGCGCGGCTTAGCAGTTAAAAGCATTTCCTGCTCTTTCAGGGAACCAAAGTTCTGCTCCCAGCATCTATGAATAGCGACTTACAACTAACTGTTGCAGGGGATCTGACGCCCTCTCCTGGCCTCTGTAGGCACCTTAGTTCACATGTGCACACTCATGTACAGATACACACATATACACACAACCTAAGTATAAATTATGTATATATTATCTCGGTGTGGGTTAACACAATCCTACCCTGGATGTGTGGACTTGGTGACATGCTTCCAAAGAACAAAATGTTGGCAGACAGCATGGATGTCATTTCTGAGGATGAGTTATTAAAGACCATGCAGCTCCCTTCTGGGACATGCACACTTTCTCTAGGGCCACTAGTACCCTGGAAAAAGCCCACAGGAAAAGAGTATCGGAGAAGACCATGTGACAAGAACCCACCCTCCTGTTTCATGGAACATCCAGTATCAGAAGCAGCAGAAGACCCCAAGCCTAAAGTTCCGTCATAGCTGACCCTAAACATGTGAGGCCCCAGGAACCATGTGAGTTATTAAGTTCTGCTTGCTTTGTGGTGCCGGGTTTGGGGATAAGTTGTCCTGCAGCCATATCTGACTAACACACCCACCAGTCAAAACTGTTCAGGGCAGAAGGAAGCCTTTGTGAGGTCGTCTCAGGTACAGGTATCCACGCCATATGGCTGGGGCTATGCTGGGCTGGTGATGGAAAAGGATATTTTATGCCTGGGAGACTGAAATATGGGCATTGGATACAGCAGAACCTTACTATGGATGTGAGAGTTGCTTACAACAGCAGAGCACAGCGGGAGGAGACACTGTAGTCCATTCACACAGTGGTGCACCCTCTGAGAATTGCTGAGCAGACAGTGAGGGCAGTCTGCAAATGGACGCGGAGTGTACGGCAGGATACAGCATAAGCCAAAGAGCAACGCACAAGAGTGCCTATATCAAACAATTTTATTGATGGATTTATTTATTTTGCTTCAGGGATATAAGAGATGCTTGAGTTTGTTGCTGGTGAGGTGGTTCTCAGTGAAAGTGCGGAGGCCCGAGTCTGATGACATGTTTGATCCGCAGAACTCACCTGATGAAAATTGAGAGCCAACTCCTGAAACCTCAGCTCTGACATCCATGTGTGTGCTGTAGCATGCACACATTGGAATACATGTATAGGCATGCACATGTGCACACACACACACACAAATCATTCTTTTTAAAGAAATACTTTTTTTTTTTCAGAACCGGAAACTTGGTATAGGCCTTCCCTCTCTTTTGTGACTACTAATGAGGTAGCAGTGTCCACAGTGACATCTGTTGCCTTGCTGACAAAAGCCGGGAGTCTCAGAACCACCCCAAACCGCCTGCCAGCGTTGGCAGGGAGATTATGTCTACGTCTTTCCTAAAGGACTGATCTCTGCCATTCAATTGCATGGTGACGTCAGGCTGTGTGAGGATGCTGCAAAGGTCAGCAGGTTGGCCAAATGGTCCAGGTCTGCAGGGAGAAATATGCCGGCTAAGAGTGCAGCGGGGAAAGGTTAAAGGCTGCACACATGGGTGTTCACCTCAGCAAGGTGACTCTCATCCAGCTGAGCCTGGACAAGGAGCAGAAGAAGAACCTGGGTGGTTCTCAGGGCACCAAGGAAAGGGGAAGCTATGAGGAAGGAAGAGCGGAGAAGATGCAGGAACAAAATAGTCTCATATAAAACGGTAAGTGATGTTAGGGTCTTTGAAAGGAGAAAAGCACACACAAAGAAAAAGACAGACACGGTTGGAATTGGTGATGTAGACTGTAATCAGAGCCCAGTATGAGAAACGGTGGGAACAGGCAGGACGGGTGGAGTGAGAACAGACCGGATGACTGGGATGGGACCAGGCAGGAGGGTGGGTTCAGGCACACCGTTTTGTGTAGTTTCCATGTTCAGAACTTTGTTCTCTTTCACACACTGAAAAGGAGTAAACTCCGTAAGATTGAGAAGAAAGGGAGAAAGCAAAACCAAAGCCACAAACAGAAAACACAGCAAACCCAGGAAACCTAACTTCACTTCAAGTGAAAGCCGTAATGGTGCCAGTGTGGGAAACACACTTCGACCCAAGAATTTCCACCATAAAACCCACAAATACAGACTGACATGTGACGGATGCATGCGTCTTCCATGGGGGTATGGCTAGGTAGGATGTTCCCTGTGGACAATGAGGCTGTGGTCCATCTCACTACCACAGAAGCTCGTACCTGGTAAGAGGAAGAGAGAATCAATGAAGGAGAACAGGGATGATTTGCACAGTTTTTGAAAACGTTAGATCACAACTTATTCAACGTGAATTAAAAAAAAAGTCCAAACCCTAAGTACCTCTTCACTGAGTTCTAGCCTCTCAGAGATGTTCTCAGCCCAGCCACTCATTAAGAGGAAGGACGGCACTTAGCCAAGGCTTCTGTGACAGTGTCTGAATTTTCGTCTTAGCCCTCTTCCTGTTCTCCTGAGAGCACCACTCAGAGCCTCTTGATCTGGTAGGGGAGTGTGTCTGGAGCACCCATCGCCACTCCTGCTTCCTCTGGAAGCCGGTACAGGAGTGCCTGCCGCTCAGCTCACCACTGAATGCTCAGGCAAGGTGGGGTGCTGTTCTGTCGCCATAGCCCAGGACCGGCCCAGTGTTCATGGTGTCAACAGCGCTGGCCCAGGTCCCGGTTGCAAATGCTAAGCCTCCTTAGGAAAAGAAAGAACCTGGGGTGACCATGGGGGCCTCAGTGTCATTGTCAAGCGTGATTGGCTCCAATGGTCCCCATCCAAGCCTGGATTTGGTAGACAGTGCCTTAGGCCTGCATGCTGGGACATTAGCAACGATGGCAAAGTCAAGAGAGGTGCATGGAAATGGGCTGGCAACCCAACCACCATGGCTCAAGCTGATGATTGCAAACTTCAAAAGTGGAAGTTCTTGCTTTCTATTGCCTGCAGAAACCCCACTCTCTGGGTAATCATAAAGCAAACAAACATGAAATGTTTATGGGAAGGATTTGATGATGGAGATGGGGAGATGGGGTAGGGGACGTGCAAGGCAAATATGACCAGATTTCTTTGTATACATGTATGAAATTCTCAAGAATAAAGGAACATTGTTTTTAAAGATCACATCCTTGCATTTGGATTCTGTTTAGAAGATTTCATTACACCATCACCTTTGGGGGTGGGATTTCCTTAGACTCGAAGACACTAGGTAGAAATGGCTGTTTGTTTGTTTGTTTTGGGTTTTTGTTTGGTTGGGGTTTTTTTTTTTGGTTGTTGTTCTTCTGGTAATTTATTTTGAAATTTAAGGAGAAAAAAAAACCCTAAGAGTTAGACACATCTTAAAAATATTTTAAAAATAGGGCTGGTGTAGTAATCCAGTCAGTAAAGACCTTGTCACATAGGCCTAAAGACCAGAGCTCAGCTTTCACCACCTCCATAAGCCTACCTAAAAAGCTGAGCATAGTGGTCACCTACTGTCCCAGCTCGGGGGAGGCAGAGACAGGATTCCTGGGGATCATTAGCTAGCCAGACCAGTCTAATTGATGCTCAGGTCCCAGCGAGAGAGCCCATGTCTCAAAATCAAGGTGGACGTTGCCTGAAGAATGACAACCCAAGTTTGACCTCTCTGATCTCAACATGCATGCACACACATGCATCTGAACACACCAACACATACACCTTCACACACATATGCAGACAAAGCATTTAAGAAATAAATAGCATCTTAGCAACTTAGGTACACAACTTTTATCCTAAAGTGCCAGTTGCGTGAAGTTTATTTCTCATGGGCAATATCATACACATGTCTGAGTAAAAATGTATTAGGAAACTGGTTTTCTTTGTTATTTATTTATTATGTATACAACATTCTGTCTGTGTGTATGTCTGCAGGCCAGAAGAGGGCACCAGAACTCATTACAGATGGTTGTGAGCCACCATGTGGTTGCTGGAAATTGAACTCAGGACCTTTGGAAGAGCAGGCAATGCTCTTAACCACTGAGCCATCTCTCCAGCCTGGAAACTGGTTTTCTATCCCAGAAGTGTTTGTCGCTCAGCCTCTGTTGGGCTAACGTTGCAGCAGTATTTTGATGGACACAGTGACTGACCCATTACTCTGCAGTTTCTATGAAGGACAGATTTTGCATTGATTTATGAACTGAGTGGATCTATTTTCTCAATGGTTATTATTCGAGAGCTTACCACATGTCAGCCAGTGTCCTAACCATAAAGAAGTTGTGTGCCTGGGAGCAGGGAGCCAAGATGTAGCAGCCAGGCTGAGGATGCTACAGCGGATACAGGAGGGTTAGCCTTCATTCAATGCACTCATCCTGGACCCATGTCCAGCATCCTTCAAACAAAATCCCTGCAACCACATTGGGAATCTGCTGCATCTAAAATTCTCATTTCTGTCAACAAGAAAAGAAGCTCAATAAACTAAATGACCCCTCTCACGGCTACACAGTGAAGGATGGAGCCTCTGTTGACAAGCGAGATCAGCCTGGGTACAGAGGCATGTGCCTTTCATTCCCACCCTGGGCGAGGGGTCTAGGATTTAAGGGGCACTGTACACTGTGGAAATAGTGTCATAGGCTCTAGACAGAGCATCGCCATTCAAATGGCACAAGGCACATGAACAACAGTCAATATGTGTGATGTGGAGAACCGTCTAGGGAAATGTTCAGAGTATAGATGAGAAGGAACAAAATCAAGGCCCAGAGAATGTAGTGGACAGGAGGGCAGTTTGGATTTCTGTAGAAGACATCAGAACTGATAGAAAAGAAGTAACAGTATACAGTAGGATATTGCAAAGTAGGCATTTTAAGATAGAAAACACCTGTGATAGTGTGAATAGAAATGGCCCCTATTCGTTCATAGGTTTGAATGCCTGGTTCACAGTTGGAGGAACTGTCTGGGAAGGATTAGGAGGTGTGGCCTTGTTGGAGGAGGTGTGCCACTGGGGGAAGGGTTTGAGGATTCAAAAGTCTCTCAAGATTTCCAGTGTGCTCTCCTCTCTGCCTTCTGCTTGGAGATCAAGAGTGAGTTCTCAGTTGCTGCCCCAGCTGCATGCCCTGAAATGCAAACCCAATTAAACTCATTCTTTAATAAGTTGCCTTGATTATGGGGTCTCCTCACAGTAACATAAAAGTAATAACACGACATCCTTCCCATGCTTAGATGAGGCCCAGGATAGAAATAAAGATATAGTTCTGGGAGCAAGTGGCACTCCAGGATTCTACCACACCCCCAGGAAGGC
Organism: Alexandromys fortis; assembly: GCF_014885135.2. Classification (NCBI taxonomy): domain Eukaryota; kingdom Metazoa; phylum Chordata; class Mammalia; order Rodentia; family Cricetidae; genus Alexandromys; species Alexandromys fortis. Next base: position 4,202,754 of record NW_026068020.1, read on the forward strand.
AAAGGTACAAAGAGAAACAAAGAGGCACCCATGGACCAAAGATTTCACGGACTCCTGGGCTTTATACACATTTCTAATGGGGGACTGTAGGTGGACATTTCTTTCCTGCCTTCCAGTTCCCAAATAACACTAAATAACCTGCACAGAGACTCAATATTAATTATGAGTGCTCAGTAACAAGCTTTGGCTTGTTACAAACCAGCTCTTACAACCTAAATTAACCCATATTTCTTATCTAAGTTCTACCATGTGGCCCATGGCTTGTTACCTCATTTTCTACACTTCCTGCTTCCTCTGTGTCTGGCTGGCCATTCCTCCTCCTCCTCCTCCTCCTCCTCCTCCTCCTCCTCCTCCTCCTCCTCCTCCTCCTCCTCCTCCTTCTCCTCCTCCTTCTTCCCAGAATTCTCTCTTCCCCCCAAATCCTGCCTAGCTATCGGTCAATCAGCTTTTTATAAACAGCGAGAACAACACATTTTCAGTGTACAGAAGGATTATTCTACAGCAGGGGAGACTGATTGGCAAGGCTTCAAGTAAGCAGGCCCAGGGTCCAGGAAGTCACACTAACAGAGAGGACCACTGTGGTGAAGCCACACAGCCCACGAGGGGTACAGGAGCCAGCAGGGCCAGTGTTGTCTGCCCAGTGTGCATACTGGAGACCCACTGGGGGGTTTGGAGGAGCTGAGGGCTGTGTCCAGCTGACGCGAGTCACCTCCCAACGTGAAGATTAACATCTTAGATTCAGTCTGGGTATAAGAGTGCAGTGTATGGGATAAATTTTCCTATATTTCAGGAACATGCAGCTCTGAAATTGGAAAAGATTCACTAATTACAGGGTAAATTTCCAGAAAAATAGTATGCTCTGCATGAACACTTTTTTAAAAAATTGAAATCTAAGAAGCAGTAAAATTCCATCTGAGTCTATGAATCTGGTCGTGCAAATAAGATAGAATAAAATCCAAAATTTTAGTACACTCGTTTGCAGCTTGTCCCAGCTTGTTTTTTATTGCTGTGATTACCGTGGGCAAAAGCAGCTTGAGGTGGGATTGATTTCAGCTTACTGCTGATCATCTATCATGAAGGAAGTCAGGGGAGGAACTCAAGGCAGGAACCTGGAAGCAGGAACCGAAGCAGAGGCCATGGAGGGACACTGCTTACAGGCTTACTTCCCATGGCTTGCTAAATTTGATTAGTTTTACATCTCAGGATCACCTGCCCAAGGGTGCCCCCAGCCACAGTGGGCTGAGATCTCCCCAACAAACACATCAATAATAAATCAAGAAAATGCCCGTATAGATTTGCCTGCAGACCAAGCTGATTGAGGAAATTCCTCAGCTGACATTCCGTCTTCCTGGATGACTCTAGCTTGTCTTCATCGGAGAAAACACAGCTCTTTCCAGCCAATCTCTGCTACCAGAGCAAACTGCAGTCCTGATTTCTCTCCCCGTGGATCAACTATGCCTCTTCTTGAGACCCAGGTAAATGGAACACACTGTACAGAGCTCTCAGCTTTCTTTGGCTTGCCATAAGCCTTGGGGATGCATCTGTAGTTACCACCCTTCATTGTATGATGGAACAGCAGTCTGTCCATCATGGCCCCTGCTGGAGAACACTGGGATTTGTTTTTTCCAGCTTGGGGTTAGAATAAATGACCTTGCTATGTACTGTCACTTGCAAGATTTCTTGTAGACATGTAAGAAGAGCCTAGGAGATTTCCTGAAATGCAGGACAAGTATATGTTCAACTTAATAAAAACCTCCACCAGTTTTATAAAGCGACTGCATGGTTTGATAGTCTCACAAATGGCATGCCAGAGTTCCTGCTGCTCCACGACCTGGCCAGTATTTGATACTCTCTCTATTTTTTTTATCTTAACATGGGTGTGAAGTGGCACCTCATTTTGGTTTTATAATTTACTTTCTCAGAGACTAATGGTGTTGAGCGTGTTTCTATGGGCTTGTTGGGCAATGCCTGTCTGCTCTGTTCAGGTTGTCTACTGAGGTTTTAATGTTTCTGCTTGTCATCCAAAGCCAGGTAGGAAACTATGCAGGCCTAACTGACAGTAGTAACAATGACGATACGGAGAATGTGCATTTAAGGAGTAGTTAGGGGGTCAGAGTCAATGGCACTCGGGTAAGAGATGGTACAGCGACACAAGCCACCGGTTTCTGACGTGACCCCCAGATAATGATGACGGTGGTGGGTGGGTCATTACTCATCACTGTCACATCCCTGTGTGACTAGATGTTCTCTCGAGGGCGGTGTGTTCATCCTGCTCCCACCCAGTACCAAGCCCACCTCTGTTGCTGCCAGCTGTGCATCTACATCCATTCCCTCATGCAAATACCCCCCGGGGCTAAGACAGCTGCTCTGAGGACGGCAATATATTCCCCTCACTTGAAAGGGCCTAAATGCTTCATGGGCTTAGAAGGTTCTAGAAAAGATGCATAGGAAGTTCTTTAATCATTAAGTTTTCTTTCACTTTTATTTTTAATTTTGGTGTGCACACGTATGTGTGCGTACACATGTGCTACCGTATGCCTGTGGAAGACATGTTGTGAGAGTCGGTTCTCTCCTTCCACCAGGTGGATCCTGAGGATCAAATTCAGGTCGTCAGGCTCGGGGGCAAGGCTTTACCTGGTGAGCCATCTCGGCAGGCCTCATTTAAGTTTTTAATGCAACATTTATACTTACTGATATGTTTAATTTCCATATGAAAATTTAAGGGAAGTTAAACATGTCACCAATGAAGTAATCATGCCCAGAACAGCTTCCTTAGGGTTGCTAGCCATGACTGTAATAGGAGTCATCACGAATCGTGGGTGGTCTTTTCTCGGAGTTATCCAACACATATAGAAGAATGCTGGCCACGTCACCTTCAAGAGGCCTAATGTTTGGAGAATGAATTCACTTCTTTGTAGCCCAAGAGATCCGAGATCGGTGTCAGTGTTTACGGCTGCTTCAAATAGGCTTAGTCACCGAAGGGCCGAGCTGCGCAGAGCCAGTGTGCAAGTCCTCTGTGGAAACCTCTCTGAACTCTGTCCAGGGAATTTTCAAGCCCTTCACCGGCTTTCCATTTCCCCCAGCTCTCTTCATCCTCGTGTGGGAACACATGATTTATTGTACAGGCTTTGAGTAGAAGTTTTAAATTCACAAGTCACAACTGAGCTCCATCAGCGTCATTTTATCTTAGGGGTTTTCTTCTTTATTCTGGTATGCATGCATCTCTCTCTGTCTCTCTCTCTGTCTGTCTGTCTGTCTGTCTGTCTCTCTCTCTCTCTCTCTCTGTGTGTGTGTGTGTGTGTGTGTGTGTGTGTGCACGTGCACGTGCACGCGTGTGCATGCTTTTTACTAGTTAGGAGGCTTTTCTTGTGGTATAAGAGAGACCTCATATGTCCTGTTATGGGCTCAATTTAACATGACCACCACAGGCTTGTGATGGAAGCTGGCTTCTGTAACTAGTCTTTTCCTAACTAGTCTTGTCTTCCTAACTAGTCCTGTTTGTTAGTTAAAGGCAGTGGAGCCTGTAGGAAGTGAGGATGAGTTGGAGGAAGCAGGTTGGGTCTTTGAAGGGTCTAGCCTGTGCTCTGGTTCCGTCTTCCCTCCATTCCCTGTCACAGCATGATCTGAAAATCCCCACCACCACCATGAATTTCTGTACACCATGATGGGCTGAAACCCTCCGAAACTGCTAGCTCAGTCAACTGTTTCTCCTATTCCTTCCCTCATCTGTTTCTGCCACGACAGTACGGAAGACACAGCTGCAACAAAAAAGCCTACGTCTGCATAATTGCTCTCCTGCCCCCACTTGCTTCACTGGGGGAAGAGGCAAGAGGAAGAGGTGGACAGGTGTTCTCTTCTCCGTCTCTTGAGTTGAGCCTTTCCTACCAAGGGTAAGATCCCCAGCAAATCAAAGCTCTCAGGGATGATAACCAACCTTGCCACAGACAAGTCTCAGCTCATCCTCGGCCTGCAGCTTCTCCCTCACCCCAACCCCCAACCCCGGTTTATAACAAGGAAGATGCTGTCTGTCTGCATCTGACTTCTGTTACCTGGGTCTGGTCCGTCTGCACGCGATTTCTGTTACCTGGTCTCATCACTTGAGTTTGGTCAGGACACCCCCTAATTGCTCCTTAGCTTGTTGTACTTGGTGTCATACTCAACTCTGGCCCCCACAAACTGAGAGACTGGAAGGGTGTGCAGCTATCATACAAGGAGTGCCTGTTCCTTGTCCCTTGCCTCCAGCTAAGGAAGGGACCGCACTGTGTAAATGGGAGATGATTCTTTATAACCCTTAGTAAGCTGCTGCCTTGATATCAAAAGTAAAAGTGAGGGATAGATCCAAGGACTCTAGGAGCATGCCCAGTGCTGTGCTTTGAGGATTAGTGTCCCAAAAGGGCTCAAATGCTATAACCTTGGCTCCCAGTGGTGGTCCTAGGCAGAAAGGGCAAGAATGTTAGGCAATGGGGCCCAAGTGGAGGAAGTAGATCACAGAATGATGTATCAGATCCTGGCCTCTTCTTCACTCTGCTTTCCATCCACCATGAGATGAGCAACAGCCTGCTGATATGCCCTCCCACCATGGCATTCTGCCCCACCACAGGTTCAAGTCAAGTTTTCTGCTTTAACTTGTATGTCACAGTGGTGGAAAGCTGGCCAATACTCAAAGTGTTGAGTGGTCTTGTACTAGGCAACATGAATAAAGCGAAGATGGGCAGCAGTGCCCACCATTGGCTACCTGGTGGGCAGAGGTACATTCTAGGATGGGTACAGAGCAATGTGAGTCAACATTATTCTTGTATGTGTGTGGTGTGGATGCACACGTATGTGTGTGCATGGTACATGGGTAGAGGTAGGTAGGGACAACCTTCTATGTCAAGCCTTGGGTGCCTTCCACTTTTTAGCTAAGGCTGGTCTCCCATTGGATTGGATCATTGCCAGACTGGCTTGCCTGTAGTCATCTAGGGATCTACTGGTCTTTACCTCCTGTCTTGCCGATTCTGAGATTAGAGGCACAGGATACCACAATCAGCTTTTTACATGGTTTCTGGGGATCTGAACTCAAGTCCTCACACTTGTAAAGTAAGTCCTTTACCATCTCTCCAGCCCTTTAGTGACAGATTTTCCAGAACTCTCTTCCACCATGTTTCATGTCTTGCTAAGAAAGATCTCTGCTGCTGGTCTGGTGACCCTATCTGCCCAGGGGCGTAGCTCTCAGTCCACCGCTGTCCCTGGCATCAAACCATCAGACTACTGTGAAAACAGGAGTCCAATGCTCCTTTCTTTGGCTGGTGTCATGCTCTCACTGCTCCTGACATTAGCTGCCCCTTGCCTAAGCAGAAACTAACAATGGAAGATGTTCTCATTACTCAATTCAAGTCCACCAGTGGCCATTTCTGACTCTCTCCAGCAGGACTTGAAGGCTTACCATATTTCCTCAGAATTATCTCCTCAAAGAGGCAAAAAGCAAATCTCAGGAACTTCACACACTTCTCTCTAATTGCTGGAGCTGAGCATCCTTGTTGGAATGAAGTCGTCCCGATTTTCATTTGGATAAGCTGCCGTCTCTGCGCCTCCATTGTAAAGCAGTGGGAAGACTTGATTACTAGCTTCAGTGTAAGATGGGTAATTTTCCTAAAAAGGCTACTTCTACCGGCATATTTTCAATCAGGGCTGCAGAGCCTGCATAGAAACATTTGATTAATATTCCATCCAGGATTTCAACATATGGTTCTGTGTCAAAGGATTTAAGATAAATCCACCAAGGCAGCTGCAAGCCCGAGCATGAAGAGAACAGTGTGCGACTCTCCCGTGCAAATGCCTCCAGTCTGATATAAAGACACTGATGTGCTGGGGAACATGGACTGCAAGAGCCTGAAAGGCAGGAGCCTGAGAGGCAGGAGCCTGAGAGGCAGGAGCCTGGTGCTACTTAGAAGGGACATCTATAGCCCAGAGCTTGGTGTCCTGCACACAGCAACGACCCAATCAGAATGAAATAAACCAGTTCTGTTCCAGGTGAGACCTTTAGAAACTGGTGTGAATGCAAGCTGGTACAGCCCCTTTGGATGTCGGTGTAGTGATTTCTCAGGAAATTAGGACACGATCTTCCTCAAGTCGCAGCAATACTACTTTTGGGTATATATCCAAAGGATGCTCAATGGTGCCACAAAGACATGTGCTCAACTATGTTCATAGCAGCACTGTTTGTCATAGCCAGAACCTGGAAATAACCTAAATGCCCCTCTACCAAAAAATGGATAAGGAAAATATGGTACATTCATCACAATGGAGTACTACACAGCAGAAAAAATAACGACATCTTGAATTTTGCAGGCAAATGGATGGAACTAGGAAACATTGTGAGCGAGGTAACCCAGATACAGAAAGACAATTATTACATGTACTCACTCATAAGTGGTTTTTAAACATAAAGCAAAGAAAACCAGCCCACAAATAACAATCCCAGAGAACCTAGACAACAATGAAGACCTTATGAGAGACTTACATAGATCTAATTTACATGAGAAGTAGAAAAAGATAAGATCTCCTGGGTAAATTGGGAGCATGAGGACCTTCAGAGAGGACTGAAGGGGAGGGGAGAAGCAGGGAGAGGAGCAGAGAAAGATGTAGAGCTCAATAAAAATAAAAAATAAAAAAGAAACTGTAGAAGGAAAATCAACTCTTTTCAAGATCTTCTTGGAGAACTGTTTGTGGTTATTTGAATATCACCCTAGTCTAAACATATTAAATTATTCAGTGGGGCAGACCATTTGTTGAATACTTCCTCTGTACTTGACAGATAACTGCTCCTCAGCAAATACATGTTGACTGAAACCTGTTTTGCCCTCCTCTAGAGACCAGCATATCTAATCTTCCAAGGCTTTCTTTGGTGTGGTCAACCACACATCAGGCATCTAGTCAGTGGGATATGAAGACAAGCATGTCCATTCCTGAGCTGGGCTCCTGTGGTCTTCCTCTACACTCAGAACCCTCCTCCATAGCCTTTTCCGTTCTGGTTGACCAGGATGAAGACTGCCATGGTAGCCTTGGAAGCCATATGTTGAAGATGGTGGAACCTTTTGCAGTCCAGGGCCCTTTAAAGGCCTCTCAGCATGAACACCTTCTCATAGCTGTTCTGTGAGCCAAAGTGGGGCTCTAGTGAGATACCCCAACCTCACAGAATATGAAAATGTAAAGCCAGATGAGACACAGCCCCTTCAATCTTGAGTAGTCAACCCTTGCAGGGACCGTGTGGCCCTTCATCTCCACATAAGCCACAATTAGACGGGGTCTTTACACAAAGCTTGCTCTCAGTGGCCACAAAAGAGGGAATGACAAATACGAGCCATAGGGCCCTTCAGAAGACGTTGGCACACACCTCTGCTTGTAGGCCACTAGTGATGAGCAGCCAGAGGTTTACTGTCCTTGGAGACAAAGGATACAGAAACAGCAGAGGAGTCTTGAGAAATACCGATGACCTCGATTCCTAGAACCTAATCAGCATGTACCACTAGCATTTTCAAGAAGAGGATCATCACTCTGGAAGCTGTTTCCAATGCAAATCTCACTGCAAAACACAAGGTGTGATGTTTGGCAGGCGAGACATTTCCAGTAGATTCACTTAAAAACCCTGCATGGGGAGGGGAGCAGAGAAAAATGTAGAGCTCAATAAAAATCAATAAAAAACACCCTGCATGTCCTCAAATTAAAGTATCCATGCCATTGGTTTTGTTGGAATTCTTATTTTTGTTTCTGTGTTTGGTTTTGTTGTTTGTTTCTTGAGGTGGGTTCTCACGTATTCCAGGCTGTCCTCAAACCTGTTCAAGACAAGAATGACCTTGAACTTCTGACCTCCTACTGCCACTTTCCCAGTTCTGGTGCCACCATGCCTGGTTTAAGTGGTTCCCAGAGATGGAACTCTAGAGGATTCTATGTACGATGGGCAATCACTGTACCAACCAAGCCATGTCCAAGCTAATAGGGTGACTTGTATGTGTTTCCCACTTGTGGTAGTTTGAGTGTGTTTGGCCCCCATAAGCTCTTAGGGAGTGGCACTATTAGGAGGTGTGGCCTTGTTGGAGGAAGCACTGTCTTGTTGGAAGCTGGATGAGCCACACCTTTAAGACAGACCTTGAGGTTGGAGGGCATGCCTTTAATCTGGGCCATACTTTCTGTTGGAAGTGCCACTGTAGGGGCGGGCTTTGAGGTCTTTTTCTCAAGCTTCACTCCGTGTGACAGTTGATTTCCTGTTGCCTGCAAGATGTAGCAGTCTCAGCTCCAGCATCCTGTCTGCCTGCATGTCACCATGGTCCCTGTCATGGTGGACTGAACCTCTGAAACTGTAAGCAAGCCACCACAATTAAATGTTTCCTTTGTAAGAGTTGCTGTGGTCATGCTGTCTCTTTACAGCAATAGGAAACCTAACCAAGACATCACTTAACCTTCAGCATGGGCTTGCTCTCCAGGGAGGCCACCCAGCTCAAACCATCCAGCTCAGGGAAAGTCAGAACATAGAAGCCCCTTTACATCTGACTCAGTGTCCTTTCTCACGGGGCCAAGTTTTAGCTTATGCCAGAGATTATGACATTCTTTCGTTACTTAATCCCGAGTGGTTCTTAATGCCCTCTGTGGACCCACAGACTGGCAGCAGGTGTACCCTTAGTCCAAGGCCTAGGACCACACAATTGGATGCTCTGACCCTTCCCAGCTCCTCTAAAACCAGAGGTAGCACCACCACTGTGCAGAGCTCCAGGAAAGGCTGATGTGCCAATATGAGTCTCAGATAGAATGCAAGCGAGAAGCCCTGAGGATGGCAGGATGGTCAAGAGGATACTGGTCTGTGGGAGAATTGTCTGTATTCTGTCAATCATGTTTTAAATAAATGCTGATTGGCCAGGCAGGAAGTATAGGTGGGAAAACCAGACAGGAAGTAGAAATGATGTAATGAGAACAGGAGAATTCTGGGAAGGAGGAAGTTGATTCCTCCCACTCCTGCCCAGACCATGGAAGCAGCAGGATGTGATCTGCCCCAATGAAAAAAGGTACTGAGCCACATGGCTAACATAGATCAGAAAAAAGGGTTAATCAAGATGTGAGAGTTAGCCAGTGAGAGGCTAGAGCTAATGGGCCAATCAGTTTTATAACTTATAGAGATCTATGTATGATTTTTCTCTGGGACTAAACAGCTGGGGGGCCAGGCAGGACAGAAACCCCAACAACAAACACACAAGCCAGGCCCTCCATGTTACACTGGTCCAAGAGGAACTTGCATCCTCAAGCCTCAGATTCTGCAGATGTCTGGGCTTGAGGCATTGTAGCCACCTCCTTTTCACCTGCCACACACGTTCATGATATTTATTAGAAGCCAGCAAGTATTACCGAACACCTCCTACGGGGAGAGACATGCAAACATCCTTCCTCTTTCATCTCCTCCGAGGAACACAGTTTTAGATTGAAAAATGTGTTATGGTCCTGTGAAAAGAAGATCGACCCCATCCCTGCCCAGAAACTTCGGGCTGAAATGAGGATGCTTGCTTCTCACCTTGAGTCATAAATAGCTGAAGATACAATCAGGGCGATTCGGCCTGCCCAGCCTGGTCCTCCTCACGCTGCCCTGCGTTAGTCTGGGGAGCAGGTGCAAACGTGGGCTGCGTCAGCAGATGCCTGTGAGCATCCCGCACAGAAGCCGGGAAAAGGGGCCAGTGTTCACATGCTGCGTTTGAAGTAGAGGGAGGGGAAGAGATTCCAAATGTTACTGTGTTGATTAACAACTGCGTGTTGTTTTTATGATGTGAAAAGTGATGAATCAAAGTTGTTAAACCTGACGTTTTAATTATTTACGAAATTGAGATATCACAGAGCCTCGGAAGCTCTGGGTGATAGAATACGTTTGTAAAAGTGTCTCCTTATACATAAAGCACAAAGCTACAGGATGGGCAGCATGATAAAGAACGAATAAGAAGTAGAGCAAGACCCGGAGGAGCCCCAGGATTGTCTCTGGCTCACTTTACGTTCACGTGTCTCATTTGCTTATTTTGTTCTTTGTATGTGTGTGCACATGTCTGTGCGTGTGCACATGTCCGTGTGTGTGCACATGTTCATGTGTGTGCACATGTCTGTGCGTGTGCACATGTCCGTGTGTGTGAACATGTTCATGTGTGTGCACATGTCTGTGTATGTGCACATGTCCATGTGTGTGAACATGTCCATGTGTGTGGAGGGTGGAGGTCAACATCAGATCTCTTCCTCTACCATTCTCTGCTGTATTTTGAAAGATAGGCTCTCTCACCGAACCTGGAGGTTGCCGATTGGGCTGCAATGGCTGGTTGGCAAACCCTGGGAGTCTCTCTGCCTCCCTGTCCCAGAGCTGGAATTACAGGCATGCTCTGCTACACCCGACTTTGCATGAACTCAGATCCTCAGGCTCATGCGGCCAGAACTCTACTGTCGGAACCCTCTCCCAAACCTCCACCTTCCTTCTCTTTAAAGTTAATTTACTGAGAGCTGAGGGTAGAGATAAGTGCTAGAGTACTTGCCTATAGCTTGTAAGGCCCTGTATAATCCTAGAAAAGCTGATAGATAGATAGATAGATAGATAGATAGATAGATAGATAGATAGATAGATAGATGATAGATGATTGATAGACATACAGACAGATAGGTACTAGATGAACGATACATAGACATAGATGATAGACACATGATAATTTTAATTTTTAAAATTTTGAGCTTACAGAGAAAAAGGGAATACTAAGATAACCCACATCTGTTTTCCCAGACTACTAATATTCTAGATTATATGGCATATTTGCTACAGCTAATTAGTCTTCATTGGAGCCATGCTATTGATTCAAACTTCTTCAGTTCCTCCCCGTCCAGGACACCATGTCGTGCTGTGCTGTCGTCCCTCCCTAGACTCCAGGCGTCCGTCACAGGTTCTCAGAGCTTCTGTGTTATTGCAACCATGGCACAGGCTGTCCAGGAGCTGGGCTTGGTCAGGCGTTTCTCTCAGGATCTTTCGCTTGTATGTTTATAAAACAATCAGGCCACTGTTGCCTAAGGGGGCTGAGTGGACCAGTCGCTAGAACAGTAGTGGTATTTGGGGGCCTCCTAGGCACAGGGACAAAGGATCTCTCCCTCTCTAAGGTTCTTTTCAATGATTAAAAAAACAAAAACAAACAAACAAAAAAACCTTTACACCGGTAAACCATGCTGGAGAGAATGTTTACTATAGCTTTGTATGAAACCCACCTTATTTATAATTGACAAACCGCCTAGGTATCTGCAGGCAATTATAAAGGGCTTTAAGAGTTATTTTGGCTTATAATCGCTTGCTTTTCTTCAACCATGTGGAAGGTTCCTTTCTCTTAAAATTTGTTCATATATTAATTCATGCAGAAGATGCTGTTTCAATCTTCTCAGCTAAGTAAACCAATCCCTGCCTAAGCTATCAAATAATACGAAGGTGCAGAGCCTCTAATATTGAAATAATCTGTTCCAAATGCTAATCAGTCATCCTTTCAAAATGCAAACAGAACCAACTCTCTCTGCTTCCTTTCTTCCTGAAGACCTAGGGGCACAGTAAGACTGACCCTACGTGAGCATACCCATGGATACAGAGGGTAGCCCTGTGGCCGTTGACACGTTCTCTTTAGTGTATACCTTCCCAGGGATGAACCATGTCCGAGAGGCAGGATGGGCATTGCCACGCAGAGCAGAGCAGAGCAGAGCAGAGCAGAGCAGAGCAGAGCAGAGCAGACCTTTACACCTTTGCTTGCCAAGGGACCCAGAATCTCCTCCCTGCCTTTCTGCTTCTGCTGCTGCAGGGCGGGGCAGCGACTCTGCAGCCTGAACTGGAGGCCAACAAGGATGTGCTTGTTCCAAGTCTCCACCCTACATCCACAGCATCAGCGAATCCCACATCATCTAGCAGCTAGGATGTAACCACACCACACTTCAGCCCCCTCCCCAAGATGACCATCCCAGTCAAAGCCACCCACACCCTTCTCCTCACATACTTCTGTAGACTCTACCCCCACTCAGCTCAAATCAGCCTGACGCGGCCATCAGTGTAGTCTTTTCCAAAAGGAAACCCAAACAGGTTACTCTGATGTAAAACCAATCAATAGCTTCTAGTTGAAAGGGGAATTAGATCTGTCTCCTCCTACCATGGTCTGGGAGCTCTTTTCCCCCCTCCCCTTATCTCTGCCCTTCTTGCTGCAGCCATTCTTCTACATGCTGAGAAGCTTGTGTCCCCAGGACCTTTGCACAAGCTGTAGCTTTTCTTTAAGTCATAGCTAAGTTTCACATACATTCTGGACTTGAGTACGACCTTCCCAGTGAGTTCACTGAGTCTGAACACTCTATCAACCCTTTAAAGAAATTCTTTACACATTGCAAGTAGATGTTTCTCTTCTGTGTTTAGCTTGTGTTTCTTATACTAGAGGAACTGCGAGCAGGGGTCTTGTTTACCTTCATAGCATCCCCAGAACCCACAACAGAGCTCTGCGCACAGTAGAACATGAGGATACGAAGTGACAGGAAGGAGCCTGGAGTGAGATTTTTCTCATGCTGGTTTCTTTGGAGGGAAGCACAGTTTGCATCTCCGGTCCCAAGAGAAGCATTCCAAGTGGCCTAGTCTTCAAGGACAGGAGAGACTCTGAGGTGGCAAGAAGGGACACCAGCAAGACAGAGAACATATGCCGAGGAAGACTGCCAAGGATGGGAACGTTTGCCAACTGGGAAACGGTACTTGTAAGCCACGTCTATGAAAATGTACTGGGAGAGAACTCGCAAAAGTTAGCTTAAAAGACAGATAACGCAATAATCAGCAAGGGCAGATAGCTTCAGGAGAATTCCCCAGGAGGAGGCATGTGAAATATCCCCTGAGCACCCGAGCAGAGTTCAACTTCTATCTGAGATATGCATCAGAAGGAAGCTGGCTATCACTCCCTACAAATGTCCATCATTAGCTCCAAACACTTTTCTCCCAATTCTACAGCAAACATCTTCTTTTCTCCCAATACAACTGTGTATTTTCCATCATGTGTTTAGTTTGCAGTACTTTCTGGGATGTTATTGGCTCCCGGGCCCTAATCTTCAAGGTGACCGGGACAGAACCTCTATGACAGTCCTCTCTTTATCCTAGCCGAAGACCCAGACACACAGCCAACAAGCCAGAGAAATGCTGCCCTCAAAGGATTCAGCTGGCTGCCCTTGCACGTGACCACACTTGCACGTGACTGCACTTGCACGTGGCTGTTGTGTGCAGGGCGTGGGGTGGAGGCTGAGACATGGGGTGAGTGCAGGATAGACTCGGGTATTCCTTATTGGAAGGATTCATTCATTAGTCCTTCAGGCTCCTTGGAATTCTTCACCAAAGACCTGTGTCCCAAGATCTCAGATCTGCCTCACATCTCCTGAGGGATTTCTTTAATCATCCTTTGTTATGGGTTGAACTGGGGACCCCCATGGTGCTATTAGTGTAGACCCTAATCCAATGTGACTGAGTCCTCATGAATAAGGACTTGAATTTAATCAAACACACTGTGAGAACACATTCATGATCTTTCTGTAAAAGAGGGTAGAAACTCATTATCTCTACACATTTTTTTTTTAGCCAAAATAATAAACCAACCCTTGACTTCTGAACTAAACACTGAAGAGAGTTTAAACATAGAAAACCACAAGGCGTTTTTGGAAACGTTGCAAAGACAAATGAGCCACCCATAAAATTGATCTGTGGGGACCAACACAGGCCAATGACAGTTCAGTTAAAGGTTATTAACAATACAAATCCTGATCAATTATTTAAATATAATTTAAGACAGACATAGTGCAAAACCTTCTCAAACCACGCACAATTGATTTACTGAAAATGGTGTTGTACCTTCCAACAAACCAGTTAGTTCCAAATCAATAAAATTACCTCTCTCAATAAACCTTTTTACCCAAGGCCAATCTATCATTATCAATACCATTTAACAAAACTGGCATCTGATGCACTTATGAACCAGAGAGTGGATCTTCTCTCAGCCCACACGCTGTCCCCCTAGGGAGAAGCATTTGTTAAGAGGAACTGAAGGGAGTCCATTTTGCTGTTCTGGTTTTTTGTTCTGCATAGTCACTTACCAAATCTACTGCACAGGGCTCTGAACTTCTAATCTCCTGCAGCAAAACTAATATTGGGAGGTACTCACTGGAAAAATAAAAACCGTCTGGGTCTGACCCAGACAACCATAACCCAGCTATTCTTTCTCACACAGAGAAAGGAGCCATCAGAATGCGAAAGAGAGATGGGAACAGCATTGAGTACAAATGCATGTCATTCTCCCTGCAAACAGAGATAAAACGCTCCAATGTTGATGTTCATGTGTGGTCAGAGGCCTCTAATAACACTGAAGGAGTTGAGACTGAGAAGGTGACTATTGTTTGCACAAGATACGATTTTAATGACTTTTTAAAAGGCTGTGCGTTCATGTAAAAGAACTGGAGTGTGCCATGCAAACCTTTCATTAGACAGACGAGCTCCACTAACGGCTCACAACTCATTCTGTCTTTGCAGCAAGGTTCTGAAGATTCGTGCACGCAGATCACACTGTTAGTTTAACTCTCAGTGAGCTGGATATGACTTTCCCAGCTGTCGGCTCAGTGAGAACATCTTCCAAGAGGAAGAAGAGGGGGTTGGGCGGCAGTGGCTGAAGTCATGGGCAGAGCAGACAGAAATCATCTGACCTCCACATCAGCTCGAGCCATTTCGTCGCAGTAGTCATCAGGCAGGTGCGGGGAGTTTAACGTCAGGTGGCTGGAGGGTTTGGAGTCCTGCTCTGAGAGCGGGTCCTCAGCTGTACAGCGAAGGTGTGGGCCTACTGGCATTTATGATCTGCCCCCATCTGACTGTCACTTCCAGACTGCCTACCAGATACCTTCTTCTACCCTTTGTTCTGGAAACTTCCAACAAGAAAGTAGAGAAAACTGTATAATGGCCCTCTTCCCACGAGGCAACCAGCCTTCAACAACTGTCCACTCAACACCAGTCTTGACCTCTACCTCAACTCCCTTCCTCAAATGGAGCCCTCTAAGAATCCTCAAATCTTCTTGTTGTGACAATTACCTGCTTGAGGCATTTGATGAATTACAACTTGAATTCTTAAAGAGCCAGGACACTCCAGAGAGGGAGAAGAAGGAAACAGGAAAGGAAAGAAGGAGAGAGAGAGACAGAGACAGACAGACAGACAGACAGACAGACAGACAGACACACACACACACAGAAAGAGAGAAAAAGCTGTCCTTTGGCATGCCATGCTTGTTCCCCTCCAGGGCCTCGGCATGGCATTTGCCATTCTCTTTGTACTTCTGAGAAGTCTGTGTCCCTTGCCAAAAAGAAAGTTAAGACACTAGGCCCTGGAGGAAAAGCACAAGTGAGTCTGTCTTTGGGAAAGGTTGGGTCTGACAGCAGAGCTCTCATTGGGAATTAGTGTCCTTATCTAAGAGGCCTATGGGAGCTAAAGCCCTTCCTACTTCAGCAGCAGGCAGCATTCCATAGCCTAGAGAAGGCCCCCACTGCATCCTCCCCATGCTGACAGACTGAGGTCATTCAGAAGCCACCAAGCCTGTTATACTTTTAAACCCTCCTGACTCCAGTGGCCGTCTGCCGGGCTTGGGCATTCAGCATCACACTCCTCTATAGTAATCTATATTATTTGTATTGTTCGTACTTTATATTTGGATTTTAATAAGTAAATCTTCTCTGGAGACCAGAGGCAAAGCTAAAGCTTTTTTTTTTTTTAGGTCAGGAAATGGTAACACACACCTTTAATCCCAGGATTTGGGAGACAGAGGCAGATGAATCTCTGTGAGTTCAAGGCTACCTTGGGCTACACAGGATCAATGCAAAACCAAATCCAGGTGATGGTGGCCTACACCTTTAATCCCTGGACTAGAAAGTCACACGCCTTTAATTCCAACACTAGAGGGACTATAAAATGAGAGGAGAGAGAGGCTTAGTCTACTTAGCTTGTGGTTGCCCAGCCCTGGTAGAGAGAGAGGTGAGACTTCTCTAGTGGCTTGGCTGCTTTGTTTTTCTGGTGTCTTGGTTGAACCCCAATTTTATTCACGCTACACTCCTCAGAGCATGCAGCTCTGTACCTCAAAGCCTCACTTTTGGTTCTCCACATGGCTAGTGATGTCACGATCTCCACATACCTCACAGTCTAGTGTACTCTCAGCTCCAGGGTTTCGGGGAGACTTGAGGCTCTCCTGTCTTGTTTTCCAGGCTGTTTCCCTCCACTTCCTGTTGGATGCTCCTCAGCTACTGCATCCCTGATGTCCCTGATGGAAATTTCTCTAAGAGCCAGCTCTGTGAGCTCAACTGCCCACAGGGGTGCTACGCTGGTCCTCCCACCAGCCCTTCACTCCAGCATGGGGTCTGTCGGGGGGATCAAATCACCCATTATTGTCAAGCAAGTTTTCAGTTAGCAGAAGACAACTCTATCCTCAAGAATCAATTTATAATCAAGAGCAACATGAACCTTTCTTCCTAGACTTATGA
>NW_026068020.1:4219647-4279296 GCF_014885135.2 Alexandromys fortis
GCAGGAACATCTTGGAGATGTAGCGGTCCTTGTTGACAGGCTTGGACTTCTTCTTGCCCTTGCCGCTCTTGGGGACCTCAGTCCACATCTCCTTTACATTCTCCAGCACCATGTTGCAGTGCCTGTCAAAGGCCTTCACCCGTCCCAGGAGCTTCTTGTTGTTGCGACAGTTAATGAGCACCTGTGTGTTGTTCTTGACCGACTGCGTGAGCACTGAGAGGGGGCCCGGGTTGAATTCCTCCTCCTCCTGCTTCTGCAGCTCCTCTGGGGTCATCTCACTCTTGGGTTTATTGAGGAGACTCATGGTGGAGGTTTTGCTTGCAGATCACTCCCGCCGGCAGCGCGTTGCTCGGGTCTCCGCGAGACTCGGTTTTTAATGAGCCCGCGAGTCCTATTGTACTTCTCCACCAAGGCAATGGCCTTCTTACAATCGATCTGTATATTCTTGTCCATATACAAACACCTTGAGTCAATTAAGCTAACTGTGGGGACAAAAGCTACATCTCTTTCTTCTTACTCTAAAATAAGTAAGAAATAATATGTTTAAAGGTAAAAAGGTAGGGGCTGCAGAGACGGCTTGGTGGTTAAGAGCACTTGTTCTTGCAGAGTACACTGGTTTGGTTCCCAGTAACTATAAGGTTGGCTCACAATCACCCATAACTACAGTTTCAAGGGCTCCAACTCTCTCTTCTGACCTCTGAGGGCACGTGAGGCATGCACGTGGCATCCAGGCATGCATGCATGCAAAACATTCATAAACATAAAATAAGTAAATCTTTAAAAAATAAATAAAAAAATTTAAAAGTAAATGCTAAAACATAAGGCGTTTAAGTGAATCTAACATCCAAGAAAAATGGCAAAATATCAAAGGCAGAAATAAAGGTCATGCTTCGAGTGCAGATATGAGGGTCTTTGGAAAACAGAAAAGCTGTCACCAATCACGAAGACAAATGACAGTCTGGAGAAATACTGTCAGGCTATGCCAGCTCTACTCTCAATAGAGAGATTTTTACAACCAATCAAAAGGGTTGAGAATAAAGCTCAGAGCACAGTGCTCAAACCCTAGCGCCACATAAGCTGGGGCATGCCGGCAGCCAAAAGGTAGAGGCAGGAGAATCAGAAGTTCAAGGTTGCCATGGCTACCTCGGGGATTCAAGACCAACTTGGGATACAAGAGATCCAATCTCAAAATAGACGGTAAGAACAATGACAGAAATAAGTAAATAAGCCCGGCATCACCTACAAAAAACAGCCTAAAAGAGGAAGCTCTGCCCTGAGAGCCGTCACCCCACTAAGACAGGAGCAAATGTGGCCTGCAGTTTCCGTGATAAAGGCAACAGATCGCAACTTTGTCAGCTTTGACTTGAACGTAATAACTGAATGTGTCCTTTCCAAACTTCAGATAATGCTGACCTGAGGGTCTCAGGAGCAAGGGCCTTCAAGAGGTGATGAGGTGGGAGGGCTCCTGTCGCCTGAGGGGGACTGAGATTCTTGGGGAAGAGACATCACCCAGCATTTACTTGTTTGCTGAACTCACCTTTGAGTAGCATGCACTGCGACCTGAGATTTTCAAACAGCCCTCACCAACACGTTCACCATGGCCAGGGAGTTCTAAACAGCCCCTCAGCAGACACTGGCACCATGGCCGTGGGCTTCCTGCTCTCTAGAACTGTGAGAAATGAGTTTCTATTTTGAGCCAGTTTAACCTCATCTGTCCTATTCTGTTATAGCAACAGAAACCAACCAAAACAGAGAGTTTCAACAAACACCCCTGTCTTCAAACTGGTCCTAACGTGAGCAGTGCATGCTTTTCAGAGATGTCGCTGTCATCAGAAACGAAGAAGGAGAAAGACAAGGACCTACTCCAGACCGAAGGGAGCATTGACAAGGACGTGTTCATGGCTCCCAGATCAGGTCATCTGAAGACCACTGCAGATGTGCTGGAGACAACCAACAACTTGTGTGTGCTCATGTGTCAGGCAATAGTAGCCTGAAGATGTTAAAGTGTTTGAATTCTATTGAAGGTTTGGGATTTTTAAGAAAAAACCTTTGTATTTTAAGGTGTCCTCCTTAAATATTTAGAGATGAAGTACTGTGATGTCTACAACTTAAGCTCAGAAAAGACTGACCAGTCAAAGTAGGAGAGAAAGGAGGGAGAAAGAGACGGGGTGGGAAGAGAGTGAGAGGGTCGCCAGCCACTGTCACAGAGGGCTCACCACTGATGGACCTTATGCAAAGAAAGACATGTGTATCCCTCAGATAACTCTTGGAATGATTCTATAGATTAAAACTTTTTAAAATGAAAAGTTTAAAAATTATTATTTTAAAATAAATAAACAGAAGTCCAAAGAAAGAGCCGGGTGGTGGCGGTGCATGCATTTAATTTCAGCACTCAGGAGGCAGAGGCAGGAGGATCTCTGTGAGTTCGAGGCCAGCCTAGTCTACAGAGCAAGTTCCAAGACAGGCTCCAAAGCCACACAGAGAAACCCTGTCTTGAAAAAAAAACAAAAAACAAAGCAAAACAAAAAAGCTCAAAGAAAGAAGCGTCAGATAAATGGATCAGTGTTGTTAGTGTCGTTGGATAAATGACTGATATGTGTTTGAAAATGGGAATCCCAGTTTTTAGTTACTAGGGTCAGAACTAACAATATAAAAACAAATAGTGCCTTGTTCTAGAAGGCTACAATCACAATAAAAATGAGCAATTGTGAGAGCTGAGTGTAGTTGGGTGTCCCTGAAATCAATTCTTTATGATGGTGAGGGCTGCAGACTCAGAATTGAAGCTCACAGTAGCAACTTAGCAAGACCCCATCTTAAAAACCAAAGACACAAAATCAAAGCAAATATGGATGAAACTCACCAACAATGAGTGAGAACAAGAACAAAAGAGTTTAGACTCTGACTTCATTTACACAGAGCCTTAGAGGTGGCAGAACTCAGTAGATGGCGGGGGAGGCGGGCATGGAAAAGGCAGGGCTTCCAGGCACGGATGCTCATGCTCTTGTCCTAGGTCTGCTCACACTAGAATCCCTTTTACTGGCATCCTCATTATCTGTGTCTGTGTCTACCATATTGCACTTCAGTAAAAGTAATGAACAAACATTGCTAGGTGTTGGGAAGATGGCTTAGCCAGTAAAGTGCACATAAATCCTAGCAGTGCAGAGACGGGGATAAGTGGATCCCTGGGAACCACTGGCCAGTGTACCCTGAAGGTGAGAGACCTGCTCTCAAAAACCAAGATGAATGCACAGATCATGAGGAATGACACCTGAGGTTGACTTCTAGATTTGCACACACACCTGCATACATACGAACATACATGCATACACATGCCTGTCTACACACACGTGCACACACACCATTGCATACATATGAACATACATACACACATGCATGTCTACACACACCTGCATACATATGAACATACATGCACATGCACACACATGCAGTCTGCACACACATACAATGAAAAGAAATAAAAACAAGAGGAGAGAAGTGGGATGAGGCCAGCAAGATGGCTTAGTAGATAAAAAAGGCACTTGCTACCAAACCTGTCAACCTGAATTCTAACCTGGAAACTCACATGGAGGGAGGGCAGAACTGAACTCCCCCTTACTGTCCTCTGACCTCCATACCCGTGTTGTGGGATGCACTGGAGGCTTGTGGGCATCCACACACATACTCAAATAAATAAAGGAAAAGTCCGGAAGCAGAGCAGCTTGTCACCTTGGGCCACTCTCTCACACTTCCTTCAGTAGAATCCTGCTAACTGTGGGGCTGGAGGAAGTGAGTCACCCTGAGAATGCAGAGAGGTTTTAAGAGTTGCCTTGAGTAATTCCTGCACAAATACAAACCTGCAATTAGTCACCGACACCTAAAGCAGTCAAGTGCTTGGACTGGGAGCCAGCGGAATTGAACAAACCCCAATAGAGCATGTTTTGGAACAGAGCACGTACACTTTAGATGTGTGTCTCAGGCAAAACAAATGTGTCATCTCGCTGGTGGGGTTGGAATTTTTTCGGAGCCTGCTGGGAGTTATCACATGGGCAGCATTTATAGACTGTTAGCATCTTCTACTTCCATTATTATATTATTATGATGATGATGATTATTTTAGCCCTTATTCTTGGTAGCTACTGACAGCTACCAAGTGAACACTGATAGGTTACAAAGGTGTGGACTATTCTTGTGAAAGAAAGGTGGAGTGAAATCTAAAGACACACGCCAACACAGGCTCTCCAGCCCAGTCACACGTTTGCCTTCCACAGTTGAAGCATCTGAAGGCTCAGTATGTCCAAGGGGCTGGCAAGTTGTTCCAGCAGTAAAGGCGCTCGCCACTAAGCCTGAAGCCCTGGGTTCAACCCCTGCATCCCATAGGATGGAAGGAGAGAACCACTCCCCAAAGTTGCCTTCTGACGCAGGCAGTGGCAAATGTGCACCCCCACCGCACATGCATGAATTAACTAAATAAGTATAATAAAAGGTTTTTTTTTAAAAAAAAAAAAATGAATCCTGTCCGGGAAGGGGACCTGCAGGGCCGGCTGAGCAGCAGCGTGTGTGGGGGTACATTCTGCTCTGGCATCGTAACAGATAAGCAGCCAGAGTTCTGCACAGCACACTCCTGATGATATTCAACAGTACCTGGAGTAGCGAAGGACACAGCTTATTGGTTTTCAGGGACTTGGAATGAACCCCATAGAAGTGCAGGTGAAAATCACCTCCCCATTAGGTCTACACGAGGAAGAAAATGTAATCAGAGTTCTTGGTGCACACTGGACAAAAGCAAAATCAGTCTACCGGGTGGTCACCCTGGTGCGAACAGGTATCTCAAGAGGTCATGCATTAGAAATTCAGCCCTCGGAGTTACAAGTTGAGGGGTAAGATAAGGTAATGAGCGTGAGCTTCTGTGGTGACATCGATGGCTTTCCAAACAGAGAATGAGATCTAAACCAGCACATCTGATCCCTTGTGCCGCTCTCTGCGTGTTCTAATGCAGCCTGAAGACACTCGAGAAATAGTCTCTTGGTCTTGGCCTTCTCAGCCACTGGAAGATGAGGGAAATAAACTTCTGTTCCTTATAATCCGCTTGGTGAGTGGCATTCTGTTACAGCATCAGAAAACAAAGAGGGACAATGCTGTTTTTAAGGGCCAGTGGTAAGATGAGCTATGGATGTTGTTCACGGGCAAAATGATGGCTACTCTCTTATTATCTCTGCCGCTTCTCAGCCTTGGGTTCCCCACCTAGAGGTTGAGCCCCACAGAGGCTTGTGATTAGCACTGGGAAGCTTATCTTATTCCACGGTAACCTGGCCCAGACCCATTTCCTTCCTGCACTGTTGTCAGGGTCTCTTCAGGCACAAACAAGTCTGGGGGTGTGGCGCTCCTCCCCTGCCTCTTGCACAATCCAAGTGCTGTACTGGCTTCCAGTGGGGTTCACACTCAACACTCAGCTTCATGGCTGCGATTCTCCCTGATTCCTTTCCCCACTAGGGAATCAGAAGGCCCACCTGGAACATTCTACTTCCCTGGCACCTACTGGACTTTCTTCCCCTACTCTCAAGCCAGTGTCTAGATCCGCCAGTGTTGGAATTTTCCAGAAGCCTATTTCTGTAATCAGGCTTTGGTGCCCTAGAGGCTGATATTAGCCCTGCTCAAGCAGGTTTGCTGCCTTTCAGAAATCCATGGCCTTAACTCTGCAATTCACCCAGCACAGCATGCAGCAACAGGCTGAGCTCCTGAGCCTGGAAGGGTGGGGTCAGCCTGACAGGATGGCTCTGCTCCCTATGGGTTCTCTTTCTCTTCTCAGGGCCAGCAGGCCAGCTTGTCTTGCCCTGGGCAATGGCAGACACACACGGAGGTGACAACAGAAAGACACGGAACATGTTTTCACTTGCTGTTCAGGTGTACTTATCTTCAGAAGCCAAGGCAAGCCAGAGGGTCCAGTCTGTTTCTAGAGGCCTGGGGAGTCGTCCTACCTGGGATTGTATTTCTTTCTAGTGATGGGAAGCCACAAAGCCAGCATACAGAGACTGGGACCAGACTCACCTGTATTGTTCACACAGCTGATTTAGATGTCCCTGCACCCCTCCTTATTGCTCTACGCCAGCCTTTTTCGTTTGTCTTGGTTTTGGTTTTATATTTGTTTTTTGAGACAGGGTTTTTTTTTTCTCTGTGTAACAGCCCTGACTCTGTAGACTAGGCTGGCCTTGAACTCACAAATATCCACCTGCCTTTGCCTCTGGAGTGCTGGGATTAAAGGCATGCGCCACCACCGCCCAGCTACACTGGCCGTTTCTACTTATGATCTCATCTCACCGCCTTAGAAGAGAACACTACAGCCCCTGTTCCCAAATAGTGGGGTCCTCCGCACCTCTCTTTCATGAGAAATAAAGTACCTCTGTGCTTTTCCTGCTCAATACTTATTTCTAGTGCCAAAGAAAGTAAATCTTCAAATCTCAAATGACAAGAGTCTTCAGGGCACGCACAGTCTCTGGCTCAGGTCTGACTTCCTGATACAGAAGCTGAGGCCCTGGTGGAATGCTCACTGACCTGGCTGGCTAGCAGTACTCAGGAAGAAGAGTCAACTCCAGGAACAAAGGCCATCTCTATGGAAAAGTGGGCGGGACATGTCTAGGACAGGAACAAAATAATTTCCCTTCTACTAATATATTAGTAATCAAAGAAAGGAAAGTGGCCCACAGTTGCAGGTGTGTGTGTGTGTGTGTGTGTGTGTGTGTGCACATGCTCCATTCTATTGGCTGTAATTGTTCCAGACATTAAACAGCACCCACATCTGGAGTTTCGTACAAAACATTAATTACTACTGGCTAGCACTTGGAATCAGAGGTGCAGCGAGGCTAGACCAATGTGTCCCTGTGGTTAATCTCCTCTGGGGAGGGGTGCACCTTGGTTTCAGCTTATCAGCAGTATTTCTTTCTAGTGATGAGCTGGAAAACGGTGGGGCCCAGAGAGCCGTGTGCAGAGAATCGATTGACAAGACAGAGCAAACAATCAATCAGTGGTTGCTAAGGAACTCCATCCTTCTGGGAGCAGCACCTGATCAGCCCCGCCTCCATACACTTTCCAGGGAGATCTGCTTCAGGAACAGGAAGCCCTGTGGAGGTGACGATAAGCAGAAGGGAACTTGATAAACCCCAGCTTTACTCGCTCTGAGTTGTTTGCTTTTACCCCTAATTTTTGGGGTCATGTACCTGAGTCTTGTACTATCATTAGCTTTGCCAGAGAACACCTCTGATGTGTGGTCACTATGGCAACGATTGTGTAAGTTGTTTTTCAAGAGAGTGGAGGTTGCTTTGTTCCACTTCAAATGGACTGAAAGCACCGACACTTTCGGCCTGTGCAGGTCTCAGAGGAGTGACATTTAGACATCAAAGGCCTGAAGACCAGACCTCAGGGCACACGAATGGTGGCGTTTCTGAGTCCTAGTCTTAAAATCAGTGAAGTTTGATGCTAACACTTGGCCTACTCACTTCAAGCTCCCTTCCCTCTGGCCACCTTTCTCCATGCCTTATTTCATTCACCCTGCTTTTCTAAGCCCTGGAAATAGCACTAAGCCCCATACTCAAGGAGACTCCCACTTAGCCTTGTGGGCATCTCAGAAATAACCCATTTCTCTTTTTGCAAAACTCATCATTTCGGCAGTTGGCATACTTTGCGGTGAGCAAAATGGACTCTGTTTTATTCTTATTTATTTATTTTATTATTATTATTTTTTTTTTTTTTTTNGACAGGGTTTCTCTGTGGCTTTGGAGCCTGTCCTGGAACTAGCTCTGTAGACCAGGCTGGTCTTGAACTCACAGAGATCCACCTGCCTCTGCCTCCGAGTGCTGGGATTAAAGGCGTGTGCCACCACGGCCCGGCCTGGACTCTGTTTTAATAATAAAAGTGGGTTCAGCTGTGTGCAGGAAGCCAATATATTGCAACAAAAGCATCTTAAGGAATAATATGCTCAACTCTGACCACAGTCGCCTGTTGCATACAATGAGTACATGTCCAGGCTGTGGAAAGAGGCTGTTGCCTCCCCGTCATCTCTAAGCCATGTCAGCTAGAGGCCCAAGTTCATTATGTCACCGTGGCTCTGGCAAAGCTGTAATCAGATAGCAATTCTCTGTCTGCCCCGGAGAGAAGGGATGCCTGGACAGATAGGTAATGGTATCATGAGTGAGTGCCCGGAGCCAGTGGCGCTTTCATTAACCACCTGGCAGGGGGGTAACACAAGCCTTCTGAGAAGATTCTCCTGTTACACAGGGAAGCCAAAGCTGGGAGAGAGAGGCCACAGCCACAGGGCCACCTGCCAGAGGCAGGAGGATGATGGAGGGTGTAGGCCAGTCAGGGAGGACAGTTGGTGGGTGATTCGCAACTGCTTCAACTCCTTCATAAAGCCTGAATGGGTAGAGATTCTGGTCTCATAGCCTGAGCTTCAAACAAGCCTATAAGAAGCCAAAGCTTAGCAGAAAGAAATCAGACATCTCAGCCAAAGGGAGTCCTGGGATGGAGAAATAGCTTGGTTCATAAAGTGTCTGCCTTGCAAACATGGGACCTAAGTCCAATACTCAGAGACCACGTTAAGCAGCACAAAACAAGAACAAAAATTAAAAATCCAAATAGACAAAAAAGCTAGGCATGGTGGTGCACATTTGCAAACCCAGCCAATAAGGAGGCAAAAACAGGAGGATACACGGAGCTCATCGGCGTGTGTGTGTGTGTGTGTGTGTGTGTGTGTGTGTGTGTGTGTGTGTGGTGTGATGCTCCAGAGTCCCTGATATTCTGGATCCTTCTCCTCTCATGGTTCCAGATCTGAGCACCCTCTCTCTACCCTGCCCCTGCATCCTGTCTCCCTCCCCAGCTTCACCCCACTAGCCCCTTCTGCGGGCAGCAGACAATCAGTACTCCAGGCTTCTACTACCTTCTAGAAACATCTGTGACTATGCATCCACTTCCATTTTCAACCTCTCCTGTGTCTTCCATCTTCCAACTCTTGTCACCCACCTGCCCAAGCATCCGTCTTCCCCTCACACAGGAAGGAATGTGTCCGTCTTGCTCTAAATGGGAAGTCCCTATGGGTGATGTCTTCCCCAAGCCACGTCCCTCTCAACCAATGGAACCTACCCAGCTAGTGTTTACTAGAAACTAGGACTCCTACGTGGTTCTTTCTCACCCTGACTCCCTGCACCTGCATTAAAATGATGTCCCAAATCTGATTCTTCCCTTCACTGTTAAGCCCGGTTACCCAAGATGTGCCAACACACTTCCTCGTCTGCCCTGACTTCCGACATGTGAGGCCTCCCTGTCTTCCGTCCCCTCTCCCTTTGGTCCATCTCCCAGGATGGTTATTGGAACTCACGCTTTCTGCTTTAATTTCCGGCTTATGATATTCTCCAAATCATCTGCGATTTTCATATGCTGCTATTACACACAGCCATGGCCATTTTCCCGGATGAGCCCCGACATCCCTCCCCTGCTTCTCACTAGGACCAATGGTCCAGGCAGCAAGTTTCAGTTCCTGCAGCAAAATGGCAGGCCACAGTGACGCCAAAGAAGTCAGCAAGGTTTCAGGAGCTGCCCCTGAGTCTGCGATACCTACCCACACCCCAGACACAAGTTCAAGGCAGCAACAGGCCTCCCTCGGACCTTCTCTGCTGGCGAACCGTTTCTTTGCTTGTTTCTTTCTTGTCTTTACCAGTTCAACCATATTGTTTTCCTTTGTCAAAGACATGCTTGGGATTTAAAAAAAACTTCCAGATTTATTTTTCTCCTTCCCCCACAAAATCTGGAAAATTTTTAAAAAGTAGAAGAAAAAAATTCAAATATTTTGATCATCTAGCGCGAGTACCATCCAAGTCAAGTCACCAGTTTGATGAATCACCTTCAAATCCTTGCTCTATTCATTTTATCTTGAAGTTATTTTGACCATGTGGCACATCCAAACTGTGCATAATGACATTTAAGTCTATTTTCCTTGCTTAGGAAAGAATTGCCCGCTCATCCCAGAAAAGCCACTTCTTGGTGGCGCATTCACCGTTCTCATGCAGCAAGCATCCAAAGATGCTCGTCATTATGAATTTTGAAGATACAGAAAATCAGCACCCTAGTTTTTGGCAGTGAAAACGGTCATTATGTTGTTCTCTGGAGCTGAGCTTTGTATGGAAGGGGAACAAAAATAGTCCTTTGTTCAGCTGCTCTCACATCACAGCCGCACAGAGAAAGATTGGCCGTCCCAGCACGTGGCACAGTATAATCTTTGGGCTTTATATCGAGTTCAAGACTGGCAAAATAAAAGTATCAGTGTGCGTCTCTTCGAGCCAAAGGCCAGAGGCAGCCTTCCACTTTCTCTATTTTGGGTCTGTGTGATATTCTATGAGAGGAGATGAAAGGTTGAAGTTAATGTCTGCAGCATCCAGGAAGAAACTGGGTTCCATTAGAACCTGGGAAAAATGATAAAACACCTCTGGTCCATCTGGGGAGAAAACCGTAATCATGGTAAATCCACAAACGTGATAGGGTCATGAGATGGGGTGACCCTGGAGTGCCTGGGTCTTGTCAGTAGCAGATGCAGACGACCCTTACAGGCTTGAGACCTTGTTGTGGGCTCAGCTTCCTAGCCGTACATTCCGTGCACTGGCAGGTTAACATTGGCTTGATGGTGGCATTTTCATCACAGAAATTGTCAAGCCCTACAATTCACGTTTTCATTCCCCCACTTCAAAACACAATCAATCACAAATGCACACCACACTGCCTTGGATGCCCTGAAGCAATAAATTACAGGAAGAACAAGTCCTGTAGGTTATAGAATGAGAAGTTGTGCCTTTACTCATATGAACTACAACTCCCAAGGTGCCTTGTGCCATGGACAGCCATAGCTATGTAGGGTCTACTGCCTGTGTTAGAGCAGAGGAAAGTGAGAGAGACCAAGATAGGGTGTGATATACCAGCTGTGTTAAACAGCAGCTCACATGTGGTAGAGAAGAGGTTTCCAAATTATCATGTTAATATTTTTATTGGTCTTAACTGAAATCTTTTAATCAATTTATATATGAGAAGTTTTCATATCAACAAAATACAAAGCACTTTTGCCTGCATCTAAGATGCAGTAGACAAGGCCTTCTGGTAGCTTATGCCTCACAGCAGAAACTACACACACACATACACACACACACACACACACGCACACACGAACATTTTACTCCATTATTTTTATTGGATTATTTGTTCTTTTGATGACCAATTTTTTGAGTTTTTTGTATATTTCGGAGATCAGACAGACCTCTGTCTGATGTGGGGGTTGGTGAAGATCTTTTTCCATTCTGTAGGCTGTCGTTTTGTCTTGTTGACTGTGTCCTTTGCTTTACAGCTTTTCAGCTTTAGGAGGTCCTATTTATTAATTGTTTCTCTCAGTTTCTGTGCTACTGGGATTATATTTAGGAAGTGGTTCCCTGTGCCAATACATTCAAGTGTACTTCCCACTTTGTCTTCTTTAAGGTTCACTGTGGCTGGCTGTATGTTGAGGTCTTTGATCCATTTGGACTTGAGTTTTGTGCATGGTGATGGATATGGATCTATTTTCATTCTTCTACATGTTGATATCCAGTTATGCCAGCACCATTTGTTAAATATGCTTTCTTTTTTCATTATGCCAATACCAGGCTGTTTTCAGTACTGTAGCTCTGTTAGAGTTTAAAGTCAGGGATTGTGATGCCTCCAGAAGTTCTTTTATTATACAAGATTGTTTTGGCTATCATGGGTTTTTTGCTTTTCCATATTAAGTGGAGTACCATTCTTCTGAAGTCTGTGAAGAATTTTTCTGGTATTTTGATGGGCATTGCATTGAATCTGTAGATTGCTTTTGGTAAGATTGCCATTTTTTACTATGTTAATTCTACCTACCCAAGAGCAAGGGAGATCTTCCCATTTTCTGGTGTCTTCTTCAATTTCTTTCTTCAAAGATTTAAAGTTCTTGTCATACAAGTCTTCCACTTCTTTGGTTAGAGTTACTCTGAGATATTTTATGCTATTTGTGTCTATTGTGAAGGTTGATGATTCTCTGATTTCTTTCTCAGCCCATTTATCATCTGTGTACAGGAGGGCTACTGATTTTTTTTTTTTAGTAAACCTTGTATCCTGCTACATTACTGAAAGTGTTTATGAGTTGTGGAAGTTCCTTGGTAGAATTTTTGGGATCACTTATGTAAACTATCATATCATCAGCAAATAGTGAGAGTTTGACTTGTTTTCTGAATTGTATCCTCTTGATCTCCTTTTGGTGTTTTATTGCTCAAGCTAGGATCTAAAGAACTATATTGAATAGTTGTGAAGAGCCTTGTATTGTTCCTGATTTCAGTGGAATTGCTGTGAGTTTCTCTCCATTTAATTTGATGTTGGCTATTGGCTTGCTGTATATTGCCTTTATTATGTTTAGGTATGTTCCTTCTATCCCTGCTTTTTCCAAGACCTTTATCATAAGGGGATGTTGTATTTTGTTGAAAGCTTTTTCAGCATCCAATGAGATGATCATGTGGTTTTTATTTTTTAGTTTGCTTATATGGTGGATTATGTTGACAGATTTTCATATGTTGAACCATTCCTGCATCTTTGGAATGAAGCCAACTTGATCATGGTGGATGATGGTTCTGATGTGTTCTTGGATTCGATTTGCTATTATCTTATTGAGGATTTTTGCAGCAGTGTTCATAAGTGAGATTGGTCTGTAATTCTCTTTCTTAGTAATGTCTTTCTGTGGTTTGGGTATCAGGGTAATTGTAGCCTCATAGAAAGAGTTTGGCAATATTCCTTCTGTTTCTATTGTGTGAAATAATTTGAGGAGTATTGGTATTAGTTATTCTTTGAAAGTAGAATTCTGAGATGAAACCATTGGTCCTTGGCTTTTTTTGGCTGAGAGATTTTTGATGACTGTTTCTATTTCTTTAGCAGCTGTAAGTCTGTTTAATTTGCTTATCTGGTCTTGATTTAATTTTGGTAAGTGATATTTATCCAAAAATTGTCCATTTCCTTTAAGTTTTCCAATTTTGTGGAGTACAGGTTTTCGAAATATGACCTGATGATTTTCTGTATTTCCTCCGTGTCTGTTGTTATGTCCCCCTTTTCATTTCTGATTTTGTTAATTTGGAAAGTCTCTCTCTGCCTTTTGGTTAGTTTGGATAAAGGTTTGTCTATTTTGTTGATTTTCTTGAAGAACCAACTCTTTGCCGCATCGACTCTTTGTATTGTTTTCTTTGTTTCTATTTTGTTGATTTCAGCTCTCATTTTGATTATTTCCTGCTAATTTGATTTCCTCTCAATTTGATTATTTCTAGTTCTCTTGGGTGAATTTGCCTCTTTTTGTTCTAAAGTTTTCAAATGTTCTGTTAATTCACTAGTGTGGGATTTTTTCAGCTTCTTTATATAGGCATTTAGTGCTGTGAACTTTCTTCTTAACACTGCTTTTATCGTGTCCCATAAATTTGGGTATGTTTTGTGGTCATTTTCATTGAATTTTAGGAAGTTTTTAATTTCTCCCTTTATTTCTTCCTTGACCCATTGATGATTCAGGTAAGCATTATTTAATTTTCACATGTTTATGGGTTTTCTGGAATTCTAGTTTTAAGCCATGATGATCTTTTAAGATACCAATTATTCCTATTTCTTTGTATCTGTTGAGGTTTGTTTTGTTTCAGAGTATGTGGTCAATTTTTGAGAAGGTTCCATGAGGTTCGGAGAAGAAAGAATATTCTTTTATGTTTGGATGGAATATTCTATAGATGTCTGGTAAGTCCATTTGAGTCATAACATTTGTTAGTTCCCTTATTTCTCTGTTAATTTTTTTGTCTGACTGACCTATCCAGTGGTGAGGGTGGGGTGTTGAAGTCTCCTACTATTAGTGTGTGGGGTTTAATGGATGATTTAGGCTTTAGAAGTGTTTCTTTGACATATGAGGGTGCCCTTGTATTTGGGGCATAGATGTTCAGTATTGAGATTTCCTTTTGATGGATTTTTCTTGTGACTAATATGAAATATCCTTCTTTGTCTCTTTTGATTGATTTTAGTTTGAAGTCTATTCTGTTAGATATTAGGATAGATACACCAGCTTGTTTCTTAGGTCCATTTAATTGGATTTTTTCCCAACCCTTTACTCTGAGAGAATGTCTGTCATTGAGGATGAGGTGTGTTTCTTGTATGCAGTAGAAGGATGGATTCTGCTTTCATATCCAATCTGTTAGCCTGTGTCTTTTTATAGGTGAGTTGAGTCCATTTATATTAAGGGATATTAATGACCAGTGATTGTTTTATCCTGTTAATTTAGTTTTTGTTGTTGGTGATGTTAATTTGTGTGTTGTTTTTCCCTTCTTTGGGATTTGCTGCTGTGAGGTCATCAATTGTCTGTGTTTTTTGTTGATGTAACCAACTTCCTTGGGTTGGAGTTTTCCTTCTAGTACTTTGTGTAGGGCTGGGTTTCTGGCTAGGTATTGGTTAAACCTGGTTTTGTCATGGAATATCTTGTTTTGTCCTTCTATGATAACTGAAAGTTTTGCTAGGTATAGTAGTCTGGATTGGAATCCATGGTCTCATAATGTATGCATAACGTTTGACTATAACCTTCTGGCTTTCATTATCTCCAATGAGAAGTCAGGTGTAATTCTGATAGGTGTGCCTTAATATGTTACCTGGCCTTTTTCCTTTGCAGCACTTAATATTCTTTCTTTATTCTGTATGTCTAGCATCTTTATTATTATGTATTGAGGGAACTTTTTTTTTGAACCAGTCTCTTTAGTGTTCTGTATGCTTCTTGTGTCTTCATAGGCATATCTTGCTTTAGGTTGGGAAAGTTTTCTTCTATGATTTTGTTAAATACAATTTCTGTGATTCTGAGTTGAACTTCTTCTATTATTCTTAGGTTTGGTCTTTTCATGGTGTCCCATATTTCCTGGATATTTTGTGTTAAGCTTTTTGTTTGATTTAATGCTTTCTTTCACTGATGAGTCTTTTTCTTCTATTGTATCTTCAGCCCTTGAGATTCTGTCTTTCATCCCTTGTATTCTGCTGTTTATGTTTGCATTTGTGGTTCCTGGTTGTTTTCTCATGATTTCTGTTTCTATAATTCCCTCAGCTTGTGTTTTTTTTTTATTGTCTCTATTTCAGTTTTCAAGTCTTGAATAGTTTTTCATATGTTTGATTGTTTTATTGTTGTTGTTGTTGTTTTCTTTAAGGGATTTCTGATGTCTTCCAATTTTTTGTTTGTCTTTTCCTCCATTTCTTTAAGGAAATTTCTCAAACATTCTCCTGAAGTTATTTTTTAGGTCATTTTTCTCTGTTTCATCTATATTTGGTTGTTCAAGTCTTGCTATTGTAGGGTCTCTAGATTTTACTGGTGTGTTAATCTTTGTGGTGTTGTGTGTGTTCTTAGCTTATCTACTCATCTTTTCATCTAATTGGTGTGGTTGGGGCTGTCCATAATTCTGTTGATTAATCTTCTAGATGCCAATGGATCCAAGGCTCAGATGGTTGTTCCTCGTGGTATAGTCAGTGCCACTGTTCTAGTTATCCCATTGGTCATTCCATGTTCCTAGAGGTCACTCAGCACTCCCGGAGTTTGGTCTGCTCCTATGGAGTTGCTGTCTCAGACCTGCTCTGGTCTAGGTTGCCTGCTCAGACCTGTTTCTGTAAATGTCCCTGTTCTGGATCTGCTCCTGTGGAGGTCCCTGGTTTGGGGTTGGTCCTGCAAAGGTCTCTGGCTCTGATCTTTTCCCTTGGAGGTTCGAGACATGGGTGCGCCCAGACCTGCAGAGGACCTGGCTCAGGCTTACTCCCTCAGAGGTCCCAGACTCATGCCTGGACATGCAGAGGTTTCAGGTTCCTGCCTACTCCCTCGGAGGTCCCAGACTCATGCCCAGACCCGCAGGGGTCCTGGGTCAGGTCTACTCCCCCAAAGGTCCTAGATTCATGCCTGGACATGCAGCAGTCTCTGGCTCTGGCCCACTCATTCAGCAGTTGCTCCCCTGTACCTACCTATTCCTGTAGAGTTTGCTGTCTCAGGTCTGCTCCAGCCCAGGTTGCTGGCTCAGTCTTGCCTCTGCAAATGCCCCTGGTCTGGATCTGCTCCCACTCCCGTGGAGCTCTCTGCCTCAGGCATGTTCTGGCCTAGGTCACTGGCCCAGTCTTGCTTCTGTAAATGTCTCTGGTCTGAATCAGCTCCTGCTCCAATAGAGTTCATAGTCCCAGGCCCACTCTAACCCACATCACTAGCTTAGTCATGCTCTTGTGGTGTTTGCTGCCTCAAGCCTGCTCTGGCCTGGGTCACTGGCTCAGTCCTGCTCCTGTAGGTCAGCAGTTCTTAAAGAGTGAGCCAGAGGACCCCAGAGCAGACACAGATTGTAACATCTCCACAGCATGTGAGATCCCTCAGAGAAAGTGTGCTCCTACGAGGGCTGGCATCAGCTATCGTCTGGACAGGTCCCAGAGTCACCTAGGAGGCAAGCCTTGGAGCATGACTTGGAAGGAGCTTCTAGGTTGTGTAAGTGGGAAGATCTCCCCTGATCTCCAGCAGCACTGTTCCCTGGGGTGGGGTCCTGGACTGAATAGAAAGGAGGACTAAGCACCAGCACACACCTCTGGGCTTCCTGACTGTGGTTGCAGTATGGCCAGCTGCCTACTGCCCCTGATGCTCCGGCTTCCCTGCATGATGGGGTCTAACTTCAGACTGTCAGCCCCAAATGGGCCTTCCTTTCCTGAAGCTGCTTTGGTCAGGTATTTTATCACAGCAGCAAGGTGCACAGCTAATTGTTTCTAATTCTTAACCCCCTCTTCTGCTCTTAACCTTCTCATATAGTCATAACACACACACACACAGAGAGAGAGAGAGAGAGAGAGAGACAGAGACAGAGAGAGAGACAGAGACAGAGAGAGACAGACAGAGAGAGACAGACAGACAGAGACAGACAGAGAGAGAGAGACATTGCAATCTCATGTGGGGAGGGACTCACCCACAAGCACCTCAGTGAGCATTTTCCACCCTTGGCTTCTTCTAATTTAATACACATATTTTTGTTTCCTAGAGCAAAAGGCTCATGGAGTAAAGGGCAGAAAGCTCTGACTCAGCTCTGGGCAGTGTTCTTCCCTAGCCCAAAAATGACCATCAGAGTCTTAAAATAGAACTAATCTACATATTCAGTGGAAATCAAGAACAAGCATGATTTCAGGAGGTATAATGATATCATTAATAGGACTAGTACCAGAAGGCTGTGCACGAGATTGACACCACCCTCAGACTGGAGCGTGACAGAATGAGAACCAGACAGTCACACTTGTCTCAATTTATTGGGCAACAATAAACTTACAAGCTGCATCATTTTCATTGGCTGCAATTGGCTGAGGAATCTGGATTTTACTTCATAGTTGGCAACAATGAGATCCTTTCTTTTAAGCTTAATGAGAAACAGTTACTCTTGTGTCACATGTTACACAACAGTGTGCTTGTGTGTGTGCACACGCACCGTGTGCCTTTATGTAAAGAAAGGACCTGCAGGGTTCAGAGGGGCTGTCCTGAAATCAGAACTGTCCTGAAAACAGCTAATCGGGGCAAGAAAACCCTATCGAAACCAGAGCAGAAGACATGGGTCTTTGAGCACTGAGCTTTCCAGACAGAAATATCAGGTGCAGGTTAGCTATTAGGTGCAGGGTGTTTCGAGGGTCAGTCTGAAGTCTGCTGAGTGTCACAGACAGAAGAAACTGTGCTGGAGCAGGGGCCCGTGGACAGAGGAGGTTGGGGCACAGGTCCTTCACTGAGAGGGTGACTGCTTGGCATGCCATGTCTTCTCCAGAATAAGCTTACTAGCCAGAATGACCAGACTGGAAAAGCTCTACATTCAGCAAGAGACCCTGTCTCAATACATGAGTGGAGAGTGATTGAGAAAGATACCAAACATTAACTTTGGGCACAAATATGCACCCACGCACATGAAAATATACATATACACATGCATTTTCACACTAAAACTACACACACACACACACACACACAGAGCTTTGGAAAATGAGTGTCTCGTTCAGAAAGAACAGTTTAACAAAGGGGCCATCGGAGGTGTGGGCACAGATAAAAAAGAAGAAAAGAAAGAAGCAGAAGAGAAAGAGGAGGAGCTATAATATATGGCTGCTAGCATCAGGAAATTATGGTCCTTAAGAGGAAGAGGGCAAAGGTACCCAGAGACACGCATGGTACCAGAAAGAGTAGCTAGCCATTGCTGGACATCTGGCATGAAGCCAGCTTGAGAACTAGTACCCTCATCTCTCTCCCTACCCTCCATCCCTGCCCATTTAAACCAATCAGAAACCACAGGATTAGGGAACCCATCTGAACCATATATACAGACCTATCCCACAGAATAGAAACAAGGAGCATAGAGGGGGACACCACCTGCATTCTGGACTTGGGTGAACGTGAGATCTGGCCCCTGGAGTCACCTGAGTTTCCTTCTCTTCCGTCCTCTCCTCTGTGTAGACTCAGTTCACAGCGCCACCACCTCTGACTGCTGCAGTTACCTCCCATGCCTCTGTCCATTAGGAACTCCACAGGAAGCAATGCCCTGTACCCTCCTATAGCTGAGCCCTGGCATGAGTGGGCCTTTGTCCTGTATTTCCTTGTGCCATCCATTAATGACATGGCCACTAACCTTCATACTTGAAACTTTACAAAAGGGACAAAACAATAGAACAATGTCTTACTGGGTATGATACACATGTTTACATATGTGTGGTAAATATATCTACATATATACTCCAATATACAAAAACATATATGCACACATTCCCAAACAACAGACCTAGTGTAGCACGTCATGTCTGGGTAGAGCCCCATCTTGAGATGTAAGGCATGGCATTTATAATTATGCCCTTAATGGAAAGTGGCTCGTCTTCTCAAAACATGAGGGGAAGAAGAAAAGGCGGGTAGAGTATTTTCAAAATTGTCGAAGCCAAGAGCAAGTGAAAGCAGAATGTCGTTGAACAGCTGACGTGAGGTGAGCAGCACTCCCCTGCCTCTGCTCTTCTCCCTTTGAATGGCTCAGTTGCATGCCTGGGGTTTTACTTTTTTCCCTCTGAAAGTGAACTATAATTCTTCACTTGAAAGAAAAAACCACGCACTTATCTTCTCTGCTTGCAAAGTTTATGGGGTGATGAATTTGAGATATGGGCGCATTATAAGGCTGAAAATTAGCTAGCACTGTCGTCGGAATTTGGAGAATGTTCTACAGTATCACAAAGGCTGGGGAAATAATTCTATGAAGAAAATAGGCTGAATTTATAAACCCTTTTCCTTATTCAATCAAAGGCTCAATAGTTTAAGATGATATGTGATGTGTGGTTTTCCTGATTATAAAATAATACAAGAAACCATAGGGATTTTAGAAGCTATATAAAAGCATCAAAATGAAAATATTCTCCAAAAATGGTGCATATAATTCTCTCCAGAATCTTTCAATAAATTGGAGGGTGTTCACTTTTTCTGTTATAATTTGATTTCATTCAGTTATTTTAATATGAAAGCAGCCCCCTCAACTTTAGGTACTCTGTAATTTCAAGTCTATAGAGATAAAAGAACTGGACTGATACATGGTATTGCAACAATTTATTAGACATTGAGAAAAAATAAACTTTTATCACTGGCTTTTCCCCCTACTCGAAGATGAATTCTAGAGGGGAAAAGAGCATTAAAAAATAAAATATCAAGGTTATATGAGAAAGCTATGTGAAAGCCGACGACCCTCCAGATGAAGAAAAAAATCAAAAGGAACAGTAGAACACAGGCAACATTACAGGAGGCAGAAGAAACTTCAAGGGTTAAAGGTTTAAGTGGGGATGGAGACAGGAGATGGTAAGAGTGGGCTAGCCTGAACTAAGGATGCACGGAGAAACATTACAGAAATCCACTAATCACTAAGCTAATTTTAAAAATGCAATTTTAAAAGGCTGTTTGAACAGAAGTACCCTGCATGAGCGGGTAAAGTTGTTCTCAGAAGACATGGGTTATTAAATGAAAATCTTAGTTTTTTGTGTGTGGTACCTACCCATGAGTTCTTGGCCATGGAGGCCCCAGAGATACCCATGTGGTGGTTTGAAAAAGAATGACCCCCATAGGCTTATATATTTGAATGCTTAATCACCAGAGAGCAGAACTATTTGAAAGGATCAGAAGGGTTAAGAGACATTGCCTTGTTGGAGTAGGTATGACCTTGCCCCGTGATTTGAATAGGACTGGCCGCAGAGGGCTCATTTGACTGAATGCTTGGTCCATTGAGAGTGGCACTAGTAGAAGGTGTGGCCTTGTTGGAGGATGTATGTCATTGTGGGGGGCTGGTTTTGAGGTGTCATGCTCAAGCCACAGGCAGTGGGGGACACAGTCCTTCCTTCTGGTGCCTGCAGATAAAGATGTAGAACTCTCAACTTCTTCTCCAGCACCATGTCTGCTGGCACAATGCCATGCTTCCTACCATGTCAATAATAGACTAAGCCTTTAAAAATGTAAGAGTTGCTGTGGCCATGGTGTCTCTTCACAGCAATAGAAGTTCTAACTAAGATACCTTGTTATAGAAACTGTGTTACTGGTTTGGAGGTTTGAGAAGCCCATGCCAAGCCCAAAGTCTCTCTCTCTACCTATGGAGAGTTCTAGTTCTCAGCTACCATTCCAGCATCTCTCTGCATACTGCCTTGCTTCCTGTCATGATGGCAATGGCCTAAACCTCTGAAACTTTAAGCAATTAAATGCTTGCTCTTATAACAGTTACCTTGGCCGTGGTGTCTCCCCACAGCAATAGACCGGTGACTAAGACACTCAGTGATACAGGCTGTTATCACAGCTCTTGGCTGCACAGCACAAGTACTGATAAGATCACATTGTTGAAGACACCACTCATTTTGGATGTGGGGCATAGAGAAATCAACCTCAAGATGAGCAGGAAGCGCTCTCCCTGCTGGCTAGCTTACAGAGTGCCAAAATGTGCCGTGTAGTCAGTCTGCTAGGGGAGAAAAGGTATCAGTGGTCTTAGCCAGGGCTGGACCCTGTATATCACAATACTGCCTGCTGCTGCAATAGTGGCATGGCCATTATGAATGTAACCAGTCATCTCCTGATTCCATATGAGGCCTGCTCCACTATATGAATTTCATGCCTGGTACTATAAACCTGGACAAAGTCCATGACTGGGAAGATCATAGGACCTAGAGGGATTAGACCATTGTTTTCCTAAATGGTCACCCTGTCAAACTTCATTCTAAATATTTGTTTATACCCATAGATCTAGGCTAATCTCAATGTTGGTCAGAGAAGACTCTTTTTGCAATAGGCAGCAGGCAATGCAGAGACTCATAACCAGCCAGAGTGCTAACTATGAGGCATCTACATCAACTTACTACCATCTCAAGACCGGTTTTTTCACAGAGCAGGAACAGGAAGAATGTGAGAGCTGGTAGACAGAGATGAGAATTATGAAAGGCTGATTTGGGGACGCGGCACAGTTGCTGCATCCACCAACTCATAGCCCCAGTGACTCCCTACAAGAGACCCACATGAGGCCAACCCTGTCAAACTCCAGAATGGATAGGGGAAGAGCTCCAAGCTCCCATGCCTGTCAGACTGGCAGTTGGTGGCTGCTGAGGGAGAAGAGTCACTCTCTGCACTCGTATCTTTCTTTCGTGGACATGTAACCATACATTAAAATGAAAGCTAAGCTGCAAAGAGCAGCAAGGAAACCCATCTGTAGGAAGCTGCCACCCATGTTCCGGCAGTCGGTTAATCAGCAGTCCACTTTTGCAGAGCTGAGTGGTTTTACGCACTATATGGGCAGTTTTATAAGCACTGGGTGAAAGGGCAAACTTTAAACCAACTGGCTGGTATCTTGGCTAAGCCATCAAGCACATGCATGGAGACCAGGGGCCCTGCTGTTTTCAGCTCTTCTGTTTATGCAAAGCTTGCATAATATTTGGGCCATTTACCTCACCTCCCAAAGCCTCAATTTATTGACCTCAAAGAGAGATTAAATGCCTACCATCCCAGGACGAACAATAAATATTCTGAAGAGGCCTGTTGAGGACCAGTGCAAACCAGTGCCTGGCAGAAACTGTTCCAAATGCTCTTGTTGGTAATTTAATAATGAGATCACAAAGCTGTTGCCAGGAGCGGTGAGGCTAAGGACAATGAGTTCCGCTGGACTGGAGCAGAGGGATCAATACACCGATTACAGACATACTGTCTACTTTGCCAAACAGCGCAGCCTTCTTTTTCCTCTCTGCTGGACTTCAGCGCCAGAGGGGCTTATCTGTGTTGGAGAAAGGGTTTTTTAAAAATGATTTCTTTTTATTACTTTTAAGTGTGTGTGTGTGTGTCTGTGTGTGTGTCTGTGTGTGTAGAGACGCACACAGAGAGAAATATCAGATTCCCCTTATCTGAAATCACAGGTGGTTGTAAGCCACCAGACATGGGTGCAAGGAATTGAACTCAAGTCCTCTGTAAGAGCAGTATGTTTCTTAACCACTGGGCCATCTCCCCAGCTCTGAGCAATGAGTTTTGAGAGCAGGATAAAGGATGATTTGAGACCTGACATTTTCCAAATTCAGCTTAAAAGCTCATAACCCCTTCATCTTCCAATTGTCAACACAGGAAACAGACCTCTCATCCTAAAGGGTATAAGCAATAGTTTGTCCTGGGGTCAATATGGCTGACTATGGACCAGTAATCCAGGTTCAATTTGCTCCCAATACTGTGTTCCGACGTAGTCATGATTTCATGGAGTTTTCATAACACCATGACAAGGAAAATCACAAACCAAGACAATTTTCAGATACATATATGGAAATACCAAGCAGGCATGTACAGTTCTCTCTGCTGTATGCCTCAGATGATGTATGGTGACATCCTTAGCACTTGGGTTGGTGGAGGTAGGGGTCTGCAGACTCCAAGGGATCTGACTAATACACAAAAAGATGGTAGGTCAAACACAGACGTGGGCTAAGGCATCTCCAGAATCTTTGGCTCTGGACCTAAAACATGACAACTCTCCACAGCCATAGAAGTTCTACTTAGTTATCCAGGCTCTTAGAATCTCTAACACAGACATGGCTCCCCCTCCCCCACCCTGCTGGAAACTGCAATTATTAAAACCATGGGAGAGAGTCTGGCTAGAGAGGCAGCAACTTGGCCATCCACAGAGAGGGCATCGACCTTCAGAGTCCATGACACACCCCACCACAAGCACAGGACCACACAGCCCAGATTGTC
Organism: Alexandromys fortis; assembly: GCF_014885135.2. Lineage (NCBI taxonomy): Eukaryota > Metazoa > Chordata > Mammalia > Rodentia > Cricetidae > Alexandromys > Alexandromys fortis. The sequence goes on from NW_026068020.1 coordinate 4,242,929, forward strand.
ATCGATGTGGTATCTGCATCTCAAGCCACCTTGACCTACAAGGGTGGGCTCTAGAAGTTAATCCCATCTTTCTTTATTGGGCCACAGTCTATCTCCAGGTTTAAATGGCCTTGCCAGCTCTGCATTGTTCTTTATATTGCCAAGGTTGGCTTGATCTCTCTCCTCTGATATCTCTCTGGGAATGGTACTCAGGTCAGTACAGGCTCTGAGATTGTTTTCAAATTTCTTTCCAAGTTAGACAAAACTCAGGTGAAGGAAGTTTTTGTGGATGTTTCGGTTAATGGAAGGAGTCATTTTGTGGTCACTTCCAATTTTAGAACATACAGCTTTTACACATGACTTATTCAATGGCTTATCTTGGGCTGAGCTATTCCTTCTTCTAAAAGATTGTATTACTTGGCACATGGGTGATCAGTAAACTGAAGGGTAAATGCCAGAAGCTAGAAAAGATAAAAAAAAATACAAAAAGAACTCCCAGGAAGGACAGCAATGACAAAACTAGAAATATAGGGTCACAAAAACAAAGTAAATTGTTAAATTCATCCAAATTTCTTAATAATACCTTATAGAAAATGTGGGTTTTGCGATCTGAAATGATCAAGCAGAAAAGTTCAAGTGCCCAGCAAAATTCAACTTTCAGGACCATTTACCCCTCCAAAATCAAATCTAGAGCATCCAGGGAGGTGCCAAGTTCCTCCTTCTTCCTAGTACCCAAGGGAATTCCTTCAACCGGAATCTCCATGAAGCCCAGATGACTGCCTATCTCCAACATGACTAACTGGGGCGAGGGGGAGGGGGGAGCAATTGTATTGTGAATGTGGGAAGCTTCGAGCATGTCTGCTGAAGACTCTCCGGGGGTAGCTGGGTAAACGGTTCTCAGAGTCCTGCTGCCGCTCCGGCTCAGGCTGCTGATCCCCTTGGATGCTGGGCACGGTGTATCTCCTGGACCCCGTCTCAGTAAGGCTCTTGCCTATTTATCTCGGCACACTCGTCTCACTCACCTCTGCAGACTCTCCCTCTAGAATCCCAGGGCTTCTCAGCTCGCCTTCCCGCTTCCTTCTGCTTCTCTCCTTATAGCTCTGTTCATACAGTACTTGGATGAGAGAAGCCCCACCCCTTCCACATTATTCCCTGCTGACAGGTCCAACACCTGCTTGAATGCATGAGTCATAGGACCTCCAAAGTTTTCTTCCCAGGAGCTAAGGGTCCTGAGGAGCAAGGAATTTGACAGTCAGTCATCATCAGCTTTCTGGAGCATCTGTAAGAAGTGGGAGGGATGAGAGGGTCCTGCTAGAGGACTTGTGATCAAAGAAGGATCCATGATTCTTTTGTGTGTGTGTCCTAAAGCATGACACCTTTTTTTAAATTGATTTTTATTGAGCTCTACATTTTTCTCTGCTCCCCTACCTGCCTGTCCCCTCCGCTTCAACCCACTCCTAAGGTCCCCATGCTCCCATTTTACTCAGAAGATCTTGTCTTTTCTACTACTCATGTAGATTAGATCTACATATGTCTCTCTTAGTGTCCTCATTGTTGTCTAGGTTCTCTGGAATTGTGATTTGTGAGCTGTTTTTCTTTGCTTTATGTTTAAAAACAACTTATGAGTGAGTACATATAATAATTGTCTTTCTGGGTCTGGGTTACCTCACTCAAAATGATGTTTCCTAGCTCCACCCATTTGCCTGCAAAATTCAAGATGCCATTATTAAATGTACCACATTTTCCTTATCCATTTTTTGGTCAAAGGGCATTTAGGTTGCTTCCAGGTTCTGGCTATGACAAACAATGCTGCTATGAACATAGTTGAGCACATGTCCTTGTGGCACGATTGAGCATCCTTAGATATATACCCAAAAGTGGTATTACTGGGTCTTGAGGAAGGTTGTTTCCTAATTTTCTGAGAAATCACCACACTGACATCCAAAAGGCCAGCCATGATTCTTACTGTCTGGTCATAACCCTCTTCACAGGTGCCAAGGGTCAAAGGTCCAAGCCCGTTTCCACGATGAAAACATTCACCAAAATACGCTGATCCCTGAGCATAAAAGTTAACCAATCCCTGAGCTCGAAATCTCACCAATCCCCAAGCTTGCCCCAAGATCAGAACACAGAATCCCACCAATGTCCCCAATCCCAGGCCACCAGGAAATCTCCTCCCCACTTCCCCTGAGAAACCCTATATAAAGCCTGCATTCTGCTGTTTCCTGCTGCTCCTCACCCAAGCAGAGGCAGTCACCCCATTGCGTCTCTCTCGATAAATCTCTTCAGTGAGGTTTGTTGTGCACTGTGACTTTGTGGCATTCCTTGGCTCCTGACTGCCAGGCTACTTTACCCCCTCAGAACTGAAGACACTTCCACTAAGGAAGCCTTTCCCCTCAGAGCTCTCACACCTGCACCAGGGAAGTCTTTCCCATCAGAACTGTCATGCTTACGCTGCGCACAAGAGTTTCTCTGCTCAGGAATGCTGGGTCACTGGCTGCTTCTCAGCTGCTGCAGAGTTTCTGTAGGTTAGCCACTGGTAGTGGCATCACCCACAGCCTTAAGACTCTCCTTCATGTCCCCAGAGCGGACCCTGATGGTCAGTTCTACAAGAGACAGGAACTCCTCCTCCCTGCCATCCCCCCCCTTTGTCTCTCATCTCTGCTGCATGGCACACAAGGACTGCAAGAGACCTGCAACTGCCTCCCCAGGGGGAAGCGGCCACCCCTATGTCAGCATGCTGCAGCCCTACTGGCTGTTTTCCTTTGCCTGGCATTTTGCAGAGATTGCCCACATGCCACTGAAATGTACCATTCCTGGTGTCCGATGCTCTTCTTTCTGCATTTACTTGGTTCAGAACTGGGGCAGGGGAGACACACTGAGTGCTGTGCTCTGCACATCTCTTGAACTGAAACTTCAGTGTCCCGGGAAAGGGAGTTTTCTTCCTACTTTTTAAAGTCAGAACAGAACCAGAGATCATGCTGCTTCTAAGGTAAGGAGGGTCAAGAATAATAGGCTGGTAAGGCCTGCATGTAGGGATGCAAGAAGGAGCCAAGGACAAACCCAGGCCAGTGCCTTGGAATAGCAAGTGCCCTCTCATTGCTCCTAGCTGTCATCTCCGGCAGGAAGACCGTGTTCTCAGAGTCCTGGACCCTCACTTTCTTTTTCAAGTGGGGACCTGGTTCTCCCCAGAAACTCATTTCTCAGGGGATTTCCTTTCCATTCAGAGTCAATGACTGGAAACAAAATGTCTGTCCCTGCCACCTTCTTATGAGCACTGAAAATAGTTTAGGGTGGAGGGCAGCAGAAAATAAGTCTCATCTGTCTGCCAGGAAGCCTGTTAAGCCCACCGCCTCCCGAAAGGCAATTTCCTCCACCTTTTGTGAGCTCGGAATTTGGAGCAGCGCATTGTGGATCCAGGATGCAAAAGTGGAAATGATAAACTCAGAGGGGCTCCACGGAAGCTATTTTTAAGTCAGTCTATGACCTCACTGGGAAAATAAAGAATTCGTTAGGAAAGGAAAGTCACAGCAGCTGACAGTTAACTCCTCTTCTGTGGCCACCAGCGTCAACACAAGCAGTAGCCCTTCCTGTCCCCGAATGCCTTATGCCTCAAAGCAGGGGTTGTCCACCTGCAAGAAAACCCTGTCCTAATCCCTTTTCCCCCTCTTCTCCACTCCATTCTCCTGCCTCTCTAAGCCCCCCCCCCCCCGTTTCAGGAAGGAGAAAAATAAGGAGTGAGATCACTGTAGCCACTAGTCTGGGCTTCCTTAGCCTCAGAACTGCAGCAGTGGTTTCCCCCAGATCAGCTGGGGTCTGATGTAAACATGCCCTCTTCTCTCCCCACAGCATCATCCACCTCCATCCCCTCCCACCACCTCCACCACCCCAAGCTCTCCCCACCCTTCCACCCCTGCCACTCCTGGAAGAAAGATGGCTGACCTTTGTGGTCGGGGCCTTGGAGCTAGAGACCTGGTTTTAGGTCCTGGTTATAAGGCTTGTTATCACTGTGTGACTCTTCTACCCCGCCCCCCAGTGGCACTTTGCCCAGCAGTGACCCCAGCACTTGAGAGGCAGAGGCAGGCAGATCTCCCACGAGTTCAAGGCCTTGCTGGCCAGCCAGACTACAAAGTGGACCCTGCCTCAAAGCAACACAAAACCCTTCATTATTGTGCAACTCCAGAAAAGCACTGATTTCTCGAATCCTCGTGGGATGCTGCCTGAGTGGAGCGTTGGGTTTTGGAGTCTGTGAACACAACCTTACCTGGAAATAGGATCCACACAGATGCGATCACATGACTGATACCGAGCCAGGCTGGACCCAGGGTGGTCCTTAATCCAGTAGGCAAGAATCTATAGCAAGAGGGAAATGAGACACAGAGAGGGAAAGAGGCTGCGTGCAGGATGGAGATTGGAGTCGTGCAGTAGTAGGCCGTTGTTACTTAGGACTAACCAAGGAAGGTCAAGGCTTTCTGGGGATGGAAGCTAAGAAAAGGCAGGGAAGGGTGTCTCCACCAAGCCATCAGCCTTGCTAATACATTCAAAGCATCAAGTTAGCCATGGTTTGTTACACCTGCTTAATCAAGTGATTATAGACCCTTACTTAGCACAGTGCCGGGTGCAAAGGAAGCTGGCAGTCAGTCATTGGATGGAGCAACTGTAGGTGCCAATACACATTTGTGGAATGAAATGAGTTACTAAAACCCCTGTCGGAGGCACATTTTTAAAAAGCAATTTTAGGTGCCAAAGAAGCAGCTCAGCAGTTAAGATGATTGCTGCACGTATGTGAGGACTAGAATTGGGGTCCCGAGAACACCCACTTAGCTGCTAGGTGGGCACAGTGGCCCACATGGAATTCTAGGCTCAGAAGAAGACTGGAGTATCCCCAGAGCAAGCAGGCTAACAATATCTGTGAGCTCTGGGTTTGAATGAGAGACCCTGCCTCGACAAACAAGGCAGGAGAGCAATGGAAGATGATCTCGGACATCAGTGTCAAACCCGGGTCTCCACATGCACACGTGCACATCCACCCATCCACACATGAAAAAATGCACACACATGCATGCATGCCGCACACATAAACATGAAAAATGAGAAAAGCAAAACACATTTCAAAGGACTTTTTTAACAGAAAAACATCCACAAAAAATGGTATTAAAATTTATTAAGAAATACGATTAGCACAAAAGCTAAATGATCATACAGAATTATGCAAAATGAGTTTAAAACATTGGTAAAGGTTCTAATAATATTGAATTAAGATATTATTTCAATATAGAATAGTTAATGATAGGTAATTGCAAGTTTTGGTTTTCCTTTGTATGTCTTTTTCTATATACATATGCCTTATCAGGTGTATATTACATTTATAAGAAAGATAATGTACTTAAAAAATAATTCAAGAAACAAAATACATAATATGTAAATTTGACAGCATCTAACTCCTTACCTCCTTCTTTACTACAGCACAGATTTTACAAATGAGAGTAATGTGTTCTTGTGTCTGAGACAGCACTTACAAAATGAACGGCTTAGGGCCAAACTTATACCTGCATCCTAACAAAGGCCCCTCTTTGGCTCGAGATAGCATTATGTCTTTCAGGGAGCGATCTCACTGTGAAATTGTCGTCTGAGGCTCTGCCTGGCTTGCAAATCTGAGCCGGGTTAGCTCAGCCCATCAGTAAGCATGGGCTTCACAGCTATGCTGCACCCACTGCCATGCCAGGCGCTGAGGTTGAGAAGAGGTTTACACGGAGGTTTGTAGCGTTTGAAGAGGCAGCTGTGGTTATACAATCGGATATGCTGGAGATCTTTATTAGAGACATCTTCTCTATAAAAAAGCTAGGTGGATTTCAGAACAGAACTCTGGTAGAAAGCCATGATATATACCCACAAGCCTGGATGAACTTTTTGAGTTTGCTTGGCCCATTGGCAACAAATGTTACCAAAGCACCCAATACCACTTCTGTTCCCAACCTTACTTAACCAGGCTCATGATTTCTCTTGCATCAAACTTCCTAATGATGAGACCATTTAATATAGTTACTCATGTTGTGGTAACCCCAACCACAAAACTATGTTCATAGCTACCTAATAACTGTAATTTTGCAACAGTTATGAATTGTCATATAAATATCTATGTTTTCCAGTGATCTTGGGGGAGGGGGAGCTAGGGTATCAAGATCCACAGATTGAGAACCACCGATCTAGATGAAACCAGACACAGTGTAAGATTCTAACTAGGGACCACCACATCGTGAACAGCAGCCTGGCGGTGTACAGAGGCTATATTGGACAGAGTCATGGCCTTCAGCCAACAGCCCCAGTCCAGCTTTGTGGAGAGATAGCACCCACTTTCAGCTCCAATCAGACCACCGATAACATGACATAGTCAAAGGACTAGGAAAGGAAGTGGCTCTTTCTCTTACAGTTTTGGAAGCTGAACGTGCAAACATGATGATGACATTCGTCTCCTGGCCACATCCCAGAAGTTAGAGGATGTCCCAACGGTAGGAGCATTTTGTATCAGAGTGATCACCTGGCCTGGGAGGAGCCCTTCTTGCTCTTTTATAGTAATCAGCTCTCGTGGGAACTAGCTGAGGTCTCATGAGACCTATGTCAGTTTCTTCTGAAGGCAGCAACCTCAATAACCCAGTCATGTTCTGCGGCTCTCCACCTTTTAAACACTCCACAACCCCTTAATATTGGGGACCAAGCCTCCCATTTGGGTGCTTAGGGAACACATCACAATCATATCTAAAGTATGGTGACACTTGCCTGTACATTTAATCAAAGTCTGCCTTCCAGTTACTTCCAATCACTATGTGCAGTAAGCCTGTATCCTGCCAAGGGAAAAGTGTGTGTGTGTACATACATGAAGCCACTGTGCCCTTGTCCTAAAATATTCCCCAGAGTTGGGAAGTGGAACATCTCCAGCAGAATCCTAAATTAAATCATCAAGCTGGAGCAATCTTTGGACTCCACATATGTTTGGGGAGCGATGGCAACATTGAATGTGATCTCCTGGTACCAAGGAACAGGTGCATTTAAACGTTTTCCTTATCATTTAATCTGTGGATGCTCAGAAAAACTTTTTCCTCAGAACTTTGCTGGGCAGATAAAGAGAGAAATTACTATCCATGCACTCGCAGTACAGGCAACCAAGGGGCCGATGAGTGATGCCGCCAGTTACTCCAGGCAGAAAGGACGCTATCTCTGAGCCATTGATGCTGCGATCCAAAGTGCTTTATCTCTGCAGTGCTGCAAGGAACAGGCTGTCCCACCCCCCGCAGACGGGAATGTCTCTAACAGGGCTCTGTCTGTTTCTGAAACAGACGGTGGCACCAAGAATTTAATTATGGATCCAGCTTCATGATGAATGGCAGTCACAGTACCCCACAGACCTCAGGAAGTCAGTGTTGAAGTCGGAGTTTGCTATGGAGGAGGCCGGTGGAGGGGAGGCAGGTACCCCAGTGGAGAAGTCTTTCTGAGTCCTTACCTGAGGTGACATCTCAGCTTTTTTTTTTTTTTTAAGATTTAGGTTAACATGAGATGGTATTTGGACAAGTTGTATTTCACTGCCACAGACATTTCCACCTCAAATAGTCCTCGGTGATGCATTCTGAGGATTAGCCTCTGTACAGAGAAAAATGTAGGAGGAAAGGGGCTGGGTGTGGTCCCTCCAGGTCTGTCCCCACCAGCTTCCCTATAATGAATAGCATCACTGATCGTCATGATCTCTATGAAGCTATTTTCATTATTTAGGAAACTGAAGTGATCTCTTGACCGAATTGGTAAAAAGGTTGTTAGTTCTCTCTTCAGCATGTTATAGATGGTCAATAAAGTGTCCTATAGCAAGGCTCAAGTGCCCATGTAAGCATTTATCAATCCACTAAGATCCACTGCTCTGACCTCTCCACACTCCAGACCTTCTCAACAGTTCTAGAGGACCAGAAGTCTAAGGCTGAGGGTCTGGGATTTGGTGAGGGACTTTCTACTGTATCATCTCATGTGTAGAACAATGGGGCAAAAGAGATACAACAGGAGAAAGACAGAAGCAGATATGGGGATGGAGACAGGGACTCAAGAGAGGGATACAGATGGGGATACAGGTGGGGGTACAGACAGACAGGGATAGAGACAAGATGCAGACGGGAATACAGATGGAGATAAAGAAGGGGATACAGGCGAGGATACAGGCGGGGATACAAACAGATGGGGATACGTATGGGGATAGAGACACGGTACAGATGGAGATAAAGAGGGGGATACAGGTGAGGATACAGGTGGGGATACAGACAGATGGGGATACAGAAGGGGACAGAGACGGGGGGATGCAAACGGCATACAGATGGGGATCCAGCAGGGATGCAGACGTGGATAAAGACATGGGATACAGATGGAGTTACACACAGGGATACAGTCAGGGACACAGAGGGGGATACAGATGGGGATACAGACGGGAATCATAGGACAAGGATAATCCTTCATAAGAAATGGATACTTGTGGTAACGGGGTATCACTAGAAACTTCTGCGAATGCATCATTAATTATTAGATGAGGATACAGCCCTCATGACCAACACAGCTCTTAAAAGTCCCACTGTCCACCCAGTGTCCTGGAGCCAAGTCTCCACAAGCTACAGGAGATCCCTGCAAGCCACAGTACCCACTAATGCTACTGGACTCTGCACCTTTCAAGGCCCGAGTTCTTTAAAAGTTCTTTCAGCTTCTGACTTGGACCTGAATGCCTTGGACCTATTTTCAGGTTTCTTTAGCTATTGTAAGTCATGATGTCTCTTGCAATGCAAAGATTCATCCTCAGGCCCCCAAGATCCAGCAGCAATAGGGTCCTGTGGAAATGCATTCCCATACCACTCTCTGACTGTACCCATAACTCAAAGTATGCAAGTGTCCATCTCTGAGGTCGTGTGCATAGTAAGGGCTCCAAGGGATGAGTGGCTAGGCAGCTCTCCTCAGGCTGACAATGGCTAGGATAGTTCCTCCCAGGTCCCTTGATTGTCACTGTGCGACACTAGATGGATGTGAAATGGTAATCCCAAAAGGAGGCAGTCTCCTCAAGTCCTGCCCACCACCGACGCACTTACATGACCCTGGACAAGCCTCTTCGTGGCTCTGCTTCAGTTTGCTGTTTCTAGAATCAGAAGTGGGCCTCTCTAGCTCTTCAAACTGCATTGTATAAATAAACTTGTATCCACAGAATAACTACGCCCTGCTTAGCATGCTCCAAGTAGGGACTTTCACAGTAGTGTGGTCCCATTTACGTCTTCACAACACTGCTTCAGAAAAGCCTAACTAGCCCCAGACTACATCATTAGAAATGACAGAGCCAAAATTCAAGGGGAAAAAATACCAGAGGGCAGTCAGAGTCTTGGCACCAGATGACGGCACTGGGTTAGCATGTACCTGAGTCCCAGCATCTGCCTAGGGTATCAGACATTCTGACTTCGGAAATAAGATCTTTCCCTTAAGTAGTCAGATCCCAAGAGCCCTCCAAGGACCCCTGGTCTTTTGGCCATTACAACCACCTCCACAGAGGAATTCTCAGACTTTCTGCAAGGACATAACCGAGGTCATAAATGCAGCGTCTTCTTGTATTGATCACTGCTCAGTCTTCAAGCGAGTTCCCACCTGGGTGGAGGTGGAGCCCTATATGACAAACAGCCTAACTCTGTGGGGTCATCCTGGGGTCTGCATGGTACCATCTGTTCCCCTTCTCCCTGAGGCTCTAGGGGACCATCTCTGTCTCCAGATTAGGGGACCACTGAGGTCCTCTGTCTGAGGTGAGATAGGAACAGAACACCAGTCCCTGAGATATTTATGCAACCAGATATTTATGCAAGAGAGACAAACCCCTCTGCCCCAAGTCCTAATGGAGAGGCTTTTAGTCAGGATGCCGGGATGTATAGATAGAGTCAGGCATCTCCTTTGTGCGCGTCACTGTCATTTGAGGGACAAAGAGCCTGAGAGTCGAAGGAAACAGAACGGTTTAGAGATGAAAGAATGCAAATGTAAACAGTTACTTGAAGATGAATTGAAACACTAGGCCATAAGGCACAGGAGGCTTCGGGGGAAATTACAGCTCTGATGCGGGAAAGACCAGATAAGATATATGATGCTGCTTATAATTGTATTCCAGTCTCATCCTCTGCGGGAAGCAAACTGCCTGAGCCTGACTCCACGGCTCCCTTCTCCAGACTTCTGTCTTTGTCTGGCCAGACTCAGTTCAGCCAATTTTAGGTTGATCTCTGCTGTCTGCTTTTCAGGCATCCTATGAGCCCAGCCTAATGGCTGTCCCCTGGAAGGGAATGTCAGTCCTGTGGGACACTATGGTTCACCTCAACCTACTTCCTAGGTTCTCTAGGTCTACCTGGCAGATGCATGGCACCTCCCGCCTCCCTGAATCCCCTGTCTGCCTGACCTGGAGTCTCAGGGTTGTATAATCTGCTTCTGCCTCTCCTACAAGCAGACGTGTGTGTGTGTGTGTGTGTGTGTGTGTGTGTGTGTATGTGTGTGTATTCACACACACAATGCAAACAACACCTGCAATGCAACACACAGCGTACAGGCATACAACACATACACAGAGAAGGCACACATCACACAACATGCCATACGTGCATATATACTGAACACACGGAGAATGCATAACATACATCTGACACCTCACCGAACACCCAGCACATGTGACACCCCATAGGAGGCACACAAAAGGATCCCAAACATAAACGTACACATAGGCACATGAGTTTTCCTTTTGTACTGTGGAGTCCAGAAGTCTGGTTTGCCCTCCTGCCTCAAGGTGACCCTGAATGTGACATGAGTCAACCTGCCGGAAGTTCCTGAAGCCCTTCAGACTATGGGTGCTGACTCACCCGTGCAGTCTTTACAGCCAGAGGCTTGAAGACTTTGTTCAGGTTGATTCTCAATGGAGGAGCCGTGAATACAGGCATCCCTATCTGCACGGTCCAGAGACTCCTCCCTCCTGGCTGGGTCGGAAGGTGTGCTGTTAATGAACCACCACAGTTATTTGGATTAAAGAACTAACCTATGTGTGCATAAGATAAAATTAAACCAAGTGGATTTTAACCTTTGTTACAGGGACCCCAGCTCTGGCACCCTTGTTCATGAAGGATCCAATTGTTCCCATCAGGGCCAGGTAGTCAGTTCCCATGCCTGCTTGTCCGGAGGGGATGTGTTCATCCGTCACTCACTGCGGATGAACAGGAAGGGCATACTAGCTCCCTGACAGGAGCGAAGAGAAGAGGGCCGATCTGTTGAGATGATAGAGATTCAATGCAATCTCTTTCCCTCTTTCTCTTCTGACGATTGCATCTCCTCATTCACTCCAGCTACACTGGCCTCCTGGATCCTGGCTGCTTTGTTTTGTTTTGTTTTCCATTTTCCCAGTGATGTCTTTGAGGAACTTGTTCTGTTAAGTGATAAACAATCTATAGACAAATATTAGAAGTGCAGGACAATCTGGCATAATTTGAAGATCTACCACTGACATATATCTTTTTTATAAATTTCATACTCCAACTGGCCATATAGTTGTTACCTTGACAATCAAAGGCACAGACATAAGATTTAGAACAGGTGTGAACTTAAACGTGAGAAATAAAATTTCCTGAATTTGAACCGCCTTCCTCCCCTTCCATGATTGTTTCAGATGCGGAACGTTCTTCTATCCTATTAACTGAGGCTTGGGGTCGCTCTGATGCTTACCCTGTTCCTTGTTTGAGAGCTTCGCTCTTTCCTCTGAAGCCCCTGAGTACCTTGTAGAAGGCTTTCTGTTTTAACACTGACAATGACTCGCAGAAGGAGTCGTGGGAGCAGGGAGGGACTTTCACACAGTGCTCTTTGCTTCCTCATTTCAAAGCTGGGGAGTCTGAAAAGTAGGAAGTGGGGGTTTATCGGAGCTCAGCAGAATCTTGGGAGCTGCAGAGAGATCTCAGGAGCATGGAGGAGATGGTATTATACTTCTGATTACCTAGAAGACTCATGTTCCAGCAAAGGAACCTCACGTCGCTCCCTGAGGGCTGCTTTTGTCAAAACACAGACTCTAAACAGACAGCACAGGCTGCATTTTAGAAGCCCATTTTTCTTAAATATATCTTCGGTCATTAAGAATCTTTGGTTTGGACTCGCATTCTTAAATCAAGACCGACTTTTTTCAGAGATAGAAAGTTGGGCGATTGTTCTCCTTAGCTTTTCTCTTTGATTTTTTTTCTGTCCTACTGAGTTTTTTACATAAGCAGACAAGGTATAGGACATAGATAAAGAAATATGTGTGTGTGTGTATGTGTGTGTGTGTAGGGTTTTTTTCAAGACAGAGCTTTTGTGTAGTCTTGGATAGATAAAGAAACATATGTGTGTATGTGTGTGTGTGTGTGTGTGTGTGTGTAGGATTTTTTCAAGACAGAGCTTTTGTGTAGTCTTGGCTGTACTGGAACTTGCTCTATAGATCAGGCTGGCCTTGAACTCAAAGATTTGCCTGCCTCTGCCTCCCAAGTAATGAGATTAAAGGTGTGTGCCACCACTCACCACTGAAGCTGGAGGGTGTTTTGTTGTTGTTGTTGTTGTTGTTTGTGTGTGTGTGTGTGTGAGGGGAATCGAAACAAGCTTTCTCTGTGTAGTCCTAGCAGACCTGAGACTCGCTCTGTAGTATATTTTTAATCTGCATATGCAAATAGCATATTTAACCTGCATTCTACAGGTAATTACAAGTCTGAAGATTTGTCCTCGAAAACTGAGTTAAAAGCTAAATATGCAAGACGATAAAAGGACTATTTAAGTAAAACATAATTTAACTAAGTTTGCGCGGCTGCCCCTGGAAGCAATTCTCACTATCCACAGGTGCATTGTCTGCTGAGCTCACTTCAGGATGCTCCATTCTCTAAGACAGCCACAACAACAAAAAGCCATTGGGAGAACAGCAGAGCAGACCACAGAATTGGTTCGCTGTCCAGATGCCTGCGTTAGGACAGAAGGCACAGTGATTTCAGAAGGGAAACAGGAAAAGGAAGACACAGCAGAAGGAACCTTATTCTGAATCTCCAAATTGTGTTTGCTTGGCTGTTTGGCTTTACTTGGCTCTGTATCATGAAGGACACTGCTCTCCCAGACAGCACCACTAAAGTATGTGTTCATTATCAGTGTTTCATGTTGTGAGCTTTGGTGTCTCCGTAGCTTACTGGATGTGCTAGTACACTGTCTGAGGAGACACAGTGTGACTCTCACCTGCAAACCGGATAAAATGAACCAGTGATTCTCGGAGCTGGTTAGATTTGGATCCAGATCTAGAAAGATATCAAGTGTGTGTTGTATCAAAACCACCCCTGGCTCACTTTAACTATACACTGCACACTGTTTGCTCACTCCTTAAAATTGCTTTTGCTCTGCAGTAATGGCCAGCCTAGAACCTGTGATCCTCCTGCCTCACTCAACCTTCCAAGTGCTGAGATTACAGATGTGCACCACCACATCTGTGTGTGTGTGTTCATGTGTGTAAATGCAGGCATGCACATACCATGTATGTGGGTCAAAGAACAGACTTGGGTGCCTGTCCTCACCTCCCATCTTGCTTTCATACAGGGTCCCTTTGCTCTTCATCACTGTATCAACCGTCCTAACTGGTCCTGGAGCTTCTGGGATTCTCCTGCCACCACCCACCCACCCACCCACCCAGAATCTTCCAATAGAACCACTGTGAGAGTAGTAAGAATAACTAAACTTCAACTTCAGTAGGCTGACGGTGACTGAGTCTTACATATTTTGTTAAACCGCAGGGGGCTATCCTTTTGTAGGGCAAAGGGAATTGCATATTAGCTACTTTGTGTGGGTCATTCTAGAAGCTGGTTGGGTTGTTTATGTTTAGATTTTATTTTATTTTATATGAATGGGTGTTTGCCAGGATGTGTGTCTATGTACCGCATCTATGTCTGGTGCCCAGGGAAGACAGAAGGAAGCATCAGGTTCCTCAGGACTGAAGTTATAGATGCTTGTGAGTCACCGTGTGGTGCTAGGAATTGAACCTAGGTCCTCTGGAAGAGCAACAACTTCTCTTAACAACTGAGCCATATATTCAACTCCTTGATCCCCACCCCACCCCACCTCTGCCAAAACATTGATCAAGCACCTATATGGGCAGGGCTCTGCTGTGGAGCTCACAATACTGACTGAGGCCTTCTCCTTGCTCTCCAGGGAGATGTGGACAAGGGTTTTAACTTGCATGAGACTCTCCTTGTAGCAGCTCTTATTCAGAGGCGAGGCTGGCAGGACACATAAGATGCAGGCATGTGGGCTTGTTAGAAAATTTCGGAAACTCTGCAAAAGGCATCAGGGGTGATGGGTGCAGTGTAATCCAGACAGCAGTTAGGGTCTCCATGGCGACACACTGTCCAACAGCTGTTTCCTCTGTTGGCAAAACACTGGGTGGTATAGGAGTCAGAGGCGGTGGATGATGTCAAGACAGCAGCGGTTTCCAGCTGCAGCAGGGCAGGCGTACCTATGTGCTCACAGGCAGTGTGTACAAGACAGACAGAATCCCACCATGCTGTAGGGGGATGGGCACAGAATTCCACTCCTAGCCAGGAAGCTACGTGCAATTTGATAGCTCCTGGAAGAGGTAAGCCCAGTCTTCTTCAATGGAGGGACCAAGCTCAAAAGTCATCAGTCAATGTCAATTTAATTCCTTGTGGAGCCCTGGATGTCCTGGGACCTGCTCTGTAGACTAGGCTGGCTTCAAACTCACTGAGATCGCCTATTTCTGGGATTAAAAGTGTGCAACATCAGCACCCAATTCATCTTATCTTTTTTTTTTTTTTTTTAAGAGAAAGAACATGAGTTTGGGTGGGTAGGAAGGTGGAGGACGATCTGGGAGGAGTTGGGGGAAAAAGGAATAAGATTAAAATATATTGCGTGAAATTCTCAAAGAACAAATAAAAAGTTTTTTTAAGAAAGAAGGAAAGAAAGGAGGGAGGGAGGGAGGGAGGGAGGGAGGGAGGGAGGGAGGGAGGGAGGAAAGAACCCCAAAGTCAGGCAGTAGAAGAGGGTAGGATGCAAGCACGTCTGCTCCTGTCTACGCTGGGGTGAGAATTGAGGTAGCTCGTCACATGGGCAACCTAAGACCTGCTTTGCTGCAAACGGATGAACTTGAAGGCAGGGTAGGATGGTAGGTCAGAGACTTGGTGGGACAAGCTGTGCTTGGTGGACTTAAGAGCAGGGCTCACACAGCTGCGCTCTTTGACCAGTTGTAGCAAAGGGTTTGAGGCGACGCCTTAGTCAGTGAAGTACTTAAAGGAACAAATAGGAGGACTCAAGCTAAGTCCTCAGTTCATACTACATACATGTACCATACATGGTGGCACATGCTTTTAATCTGACAGCTGGAGAGACAGAGACAGGTGGATTCCTAGTCTCACTGGCTAGCCAGACTAGTCTAGTTGTTGAGACTCAGGCCAGTGAGAGAACTTATCTCAAAAAAACTAGGTAGATAAGATGTAGGAGGTTGTTTTTTAACCTCCATATGGAAATGTCTGTCTGTCTGTCCGTCCGTCCTCCCCCTCCCCCTGCCCCACCACACATATACAGTTGTAGCAGAGACTCATGGCATTCATTTTCTTTGTAATCTAGCTGTCCTATCTGGGGTCCCTTGTCATACACCTGGGAGCAGACCCCTGGGTGACGTAAGAGTGAAGTAAATGTGTACAGGCCCAGCCTCCATGGACAGCCACGCCTGCAGAGTACTGTGGGTTATTGGCCTGGAACAAGAAGAGAGTCACTGACCTCATTCTTAGCTTGAATTTTCTTTGTGAAATTTCCCCGCTGGCCCTACTGATCTGTTTCCAAGCTGTGTGTTGGCCCTGGATAATCTTCATCTCTCTTAACCCACGCACACTGCTCTCCCCTCTCTGAACACTCAAACACTGACGGCAAAGGAGCCCGTCCTGCCTGGAAACACTTCCAAAGGGGCTCAGCAGCCTGTGCTCCTGACGGGAAAGGACTTTTGTCTGGCCCCAGTTCTCAGTGGTTTGGGGAAGCCGAGCAGGGCTGAGATAGCAGAAATGGATAGTTCTATAAAACAGAAGTCCCTCTGAAGAAATGGCACAGCCTCTCCCAAATCATTGAATCAGGTAGCTTGTCAGATGCCCTCAAAAGCATGCGACTGGTGCATTCTGTTGCACAGTGCCTGGCTGAGGGTTGTCACCCACATGCTTGGGAAATCAGCCTCAAGGAGCCAAGAGATGTCTGCCTACTTCACCCTTAGTTCACTGCCACAGAGCATCATGGGAACTTCAGTGAGTAGCGGACAGGAGGAAGACCCTCTCCACTTGGGTACAGTGTGCTAGGGTTCAGCAGGCTTTCTTCCACTCCACCTTATCTACTTTGTTGTTGTTTTGGGCTCCAAGAAACTCACCATAGTACTCCATAAATACATACAGTTTGGAGAAGAAGAGAGGAGACAGTTACTTTTTTTTCCTACAATGCTTTGCTTATTTGATTTTTGACATACCAATCCCAGTTCCCCCTCCCTTCTCTCCTCCTACACCCTCATCTTCCCTCTACCCCACCCCCCAACTCCATCCACTCCTCAGAGAGGGTAAGGCCTCCCCTGGGAAGCCAACTAAGTCCCATCATCTCCTTGAGGCCAGACCAAGGCTTTTCCCTTACTCGGTGCCTAGGCTGAGCAAGGTCTCCCTCCATAGAGAATGGGCGCCACAAAGTCAGTTCATGCATTAGAGTTAGATCCTGGTCCCACTACCAGTGGCTGTGCAACTGCCCAAGCCACACCATTGCATCCTGTCTTCAGGGGGCCTAGTTCCATCCCATGCAGGTTCCCAGCTGTCAGTCCGGAGTCAGTGAACTCACACTAGCTCGGGTCAGCTGCTTCTGTGGGTTTCCCCATCATGGTCTTGACCCCTTTGTTCATATTATCGCTCCTCCCGCTCTTCCATTGCACTCCAGAAGCTCGGCCCAGTGATTAGTTGGGGATCTCTGCATCTGCTTCCGTCTGTTTCTGAATGAGGAACAGTTCTGAAGCTGTGGAGAGATGTGGAGAGCTGTGTCCTCTAGGGACCAGGAGCAGTAAAGCACGTCTACTGAAGTAAGAAGAGATGCATAGACAATGGAAGGGAAGTAGATGGCCAAGACCCCTCTTTTTCCTTGGCCTTCCACAGGTTACATTCTTAAGTAGGAACCCCAGAAACTAGGGCTTCAAATAGGCCCCTGAGAGGGCAGGAGGAAGCATGATCTCTTTCCCAGCAACCTGTCTTTAAGAGAAGTCAGCTATGGGACCTGCGCCCTTGGGGTGGAGTCTTCCTGCCTGGCTTGGAGTCTCTTGAAAAGGTAACTCTGGGGCATGGGGGCATTGGGAAGGGCCTGGGAGCACATCACAGATGAGTAATGCCTTGATGTGTGTAGTGGCATTTAACAAGTATATTAATAAATGAAGACTGCCTGAAGATCTGCAAGTAAAACAGTCCCACGGGTCAGCCTTACAGACCAGATAATGGTAACACACACCTTTAATTCCAGTAACCACAATAACACACGCCTTTAATCCCAGTAGCCACCCTAGTTGCCGTAGGAATCAGGTGGTGCATGCCTTTAATCCCAGCCCTAGGGAGGGTCATAGGACGGGGCAAGACAACTCTCAGAAACAGTCTAATTCTGAGATTCCAGGAGGCAGGATCACCAATTCAGACTGAGGTCGAGGTAAGAGCCAGTGGCTAGCTGTTTTGCTTTTCGGATCTTCAGGTTGAACCCCAATTTCTGACCCTGAGTTTTATTAATCATGCTTCAGATGTGGGGGTTCAATGAAGAAAAGCTTGAGGTGTTAGAGTTGGGGAGTTCAGGAATGACCCCTTAGCGTCTTTCCAGCTCCCGCCATGGACCTATTTCAGTTTATCGCATTAAGTTTATCTGAAACTTGCTTGTGTAGATGATTAACAGGACTGTCCAGTTACACTTTGACTCCCAGCGAACAGCTAACCTTATTCTAAACAAACACCCATCACACAGAGTTGTCCGGCCCTAGCTGTGAGGGTGGACACTCCCCTGGCTGGACACAATCATTAAGCTTTCCTTGCCTGTGGGGGCAGGAACACAGCAGAAAGCAGTTTAGAGGAAGCCTCTACTGCAGCCTGACATGTTTGACAAGCAGCACCAGGAGTTATGACTTCCTGTCCCTTTGATCTCTGTATCAGAGCCAGTCATCTGAAGGTCCCACCAGCATGGGCAGTTCGTCCTTAGAGGCTTTGCAAATGCCTCGCGGAGTCACTTTGGTGCCCCCGTAAATTATTGACTTGGGTTTAATCATTCTTTCTGAACAGCTCATTCCTGACCCAGCCAATGCAGCCCCTGGGACTGGGTGACACTCCTCATTCCCACAGTGCTGGATTCAGAGGAAATGATTCTGAAAACTTTTCTGGTCATTCTTCAAGGCCTCCACCTAGTCTGATGGTTTTTGATCACTTAGGCCAGCCGCAGAATTCCCTGCTGGATTGGAGAACCTGACCCCAGCCAGGGTGGAACTTGAGTCCCTTTTCTATACAGCAGTAGTTCCCCGCGTTCTCTCGGCAGGACACAGTTACCCACTCGGGCTCAAACCTACTTCCTAAGCCATCACTAAGCCTGAGAGTAGGTCCCTATACAGAATAAAAAAGGGATGGCAGCTCAATAAATTACAAGGGTGACAATATTTTGCAAACACAACCTCACCTTTGATTCTTTTCCTTCCCCAAAGGTCCATGAAAGACTGCACACAGACATCAGGGACTATGCTGAGAAACTCAATGCATTCTCTCCTTGGCAAAGGTGACTCCATATCCCCCCCGGCACCCAGTTTGGTGCATCTTTGGGACCATCTCTTGTCTCCATCACCCAGGCAGTATAACCCTGGTTCTTCCTCTGCCACTGACTTTCTGAATGACTTCCATTGACCTTGTGGGACACATACTTCTCCTTGGTGTTAAAAGCCCACCTGGGTGTTTGGGGATGTGATTAATGTCTGCAAAGCCCTGAACACAGCCTCCAGTTAATGAGAAGCAGAAATCTGAGACAGGATGTGGTCTTCTGTGCACTGGCTTAGTCAAGTTCTGGGCCAGTGCCTCTCCTGAGTCACCCAGCTGCTTCCAGCTGCCTCTGGTCGGTCAGGGGGCCATAGAAAACACATTGGCAGTCTCTGACGTTTTCCGGCAGCAGCTAGCTCAGCTCTTTTGTATTGCAGTAAGAAAGACCATGAGGTTTACTGAGTCCAGAGGATACAGTTTCCCTCCTTGTAGCCTGGCAGAGAGTAAGGCCTCCTAAGGAGAAAGTGAATCAAGAGTTGCTGTGACGTAGTTTGTTGCTTCCATGTGTTTTTGAGCCTCAGGCACCAACAGCAGCTAATGGGAGAAGACGGAGCGCTGTTGTTTTTGAGTTTGGGGGGTCTTTGTCAGAGATCTGAATAACTCCCCTAAATTTCCTCCTGGGGAGACCTATCCCAATCCTCTCTTTCATGCAAACAATCAAATGAATGGACTTTCTGTAAGGCCAGAGGTGGCTTTTGGGAGCCCATCTATCTTCATGGATCCCTCCCAACATAACAGAGTTTTAGACGCCTCGATGGTTTCCCCTCTAAGTTCATGTGATGGACCCCAACTCGCCAGATCCTTAAAGTTTGACTGCATTGGGCTTGGGTCCTTTATTTATTTTAAATTTTATTCCCACCACCACTACCATGGGTGTGGGTATAGGTATGTCCCTGGGTGTAAGCACCTATAGAGACCCAAAGGGGGCATCTGATCCCCTAGAGCTGGGTTACGAGAGTAGTGAGCTGCAGAGTGTAGGTGCTGGCCACTGAACTCTAACCCTAACTAGAGGTAAAACCAGCTCTTAACCCCTGAGCTTCTCTCCACTCCCTGAAGGTAGGAACGTCAAAGGGATGAGTAAGATAAAACAGGGCCATCAGTGTAGATGCTAATTCAGGATGTTGGTGTCTTTATGATGGGTGGAAATGTACTTATTTCTCTCATTGGGGGGAACAGGTCTCCTGCATCCCAAGCTGGTCTCAAAAATCACTATGTGGCTGAGAATGACCTTGAATTTCTGAACCCCCCCCCCCGCCCTCTGCTTCTGAGTGCTGGGATCACAGTCATGCAGGGCCACCCCTGGTTCACATGGCATGAGAGCTCGAACCCAGGGTCTCACGTGTGCCTCATGCGTGCTAGGCGAGCACAAATCCAGCCCTGAAGATGACATTTAGATGCCAGGGGAGTAGTCTGCACAAAGAAGGAGCATCTGAATAGAGAGAAAGAGGCAGCCATGTGCAAACACAGAAGAGACGCCCTAAGGAAGTCCACCCTAAAGGCTTCATTATGGTAGGCAGCGCAGCAAATGTTAGCCCCTAAACATTTCCTCATGCTTCTCATGTGGGAAAAAAATAATTAAAATGCCTTTGACTCTGACACCTCATGTTCCCCCTCCTGATGATTAAAGAAAATTATATTTTGGGTGGGCCTCTTACACTCTGGTGGTCCCTAAGCAGTGGGTTGCCTATGTCTGGCAGGGGAGGTGGTCTTTGCAATTACAGGTCCATACACAGCATCTGCAAGGCTTTATGGGGATGCTTCTTCTGCATTCAACTGTTCTTCATGGGTCTCATTGGACACCAGCTCACATTTTCTCATGGCCTGGAGATAGACCATGGAACTAAAGAAACCGGGCTATATCATAACCCAGCCTCCTTGGGAGTCCTCGAGGGGTGAGGAGATACAGAAGCACATTGGTCAACACAGATGTGAAAAATCAACCGCATATGACAACCCCTAGGCAGAGTCACGCCAGTGGGCCCTCCTCTGCGTCATTTTATTTAAGTCAGATAGGCATTTGAAGTCAGAATTAGATGCCAGGGGTAGAAACGATTAGAAAGAGGTCGGGGGAGTGCTTCATTCGGCAAGAAACAAGCAAATTGGTTTTCCATGCGTCTCTGATGAGACAGAGGGTTTTAAAATTAGACGGAGGAAATTTACCGCTACCGCAGCGGTAATGACTTCCCTTTGACAGCACCTGAGCAGGAGAGGGGGCAAAGCAAGCAAATGGGTCAGAGGGTATTTCCAGGGCAGAGGGCATGAGGGTCCGTCAAGGAGGAGGGAAGCAGATGCCACACAGGCAAAGGCTGCTGAATTCACCAGAGCCAGGGTGAGTCAAGAGGTGAGCTGAGGAGATGAACTCCAAAGATGGAGATACCTGGAGGGACTTTGTCACCAGAAGGAGTTACAAGTTCGTCCTGTGGGTGAAATAGAACCATCATGGAGCACCGACTGGGGGCTAGGGAGATAGCTCAGACAGTAATATGCTTGTGGGGCAAGTATGAGGACCCATGCTCAAGCCCCAGAACCCGTGTCCAGAGCAGCCATAGAAGGTGTTAGGCACCTTTGATCCAGTGCTGAGAGGCAGAGACAGGCAAATACCTGGGGCTTCCTGGCTAGCCAGCCTCGCCTACTTGATAAGCTACAGAAGAGGAAAAGACACTGAAGAGCAAGGTGGAGAGTTCCAGAAGAACGACACCCAGGGATGTCCCCTGCTCCCCCTCACCTACACAGACAGACAGACACACACATGCACACACACACACACACACACCTATACATGCACACAGATAAACAAAAGACAGGCACACACACCTACACACACATATAGACACACAGGCATATCTCCTATACAGAGAGAGAGAGAGAGAAATACAGATAGACACACAAACACACATATATGCAAAGAAACACACCTACAGACACAGACAAAACTACATACAAAGAGACATACAGCTACACACACATACCTACACACACACCTGTGCACAAAACAAACCTATACATACATACATACCTACAGAGACACACAAATACACACACACAGTACACAAAGAATCTCAAGCAGAAGAAAATACAATTGACTGGCATTAAGAAGAAGCAACCTGGATATGATGGGAATCTGACTGAAGAGACGGGCAAGTTGGGAGCAGAATGCTCATTCAGAGCTACATGCTTCAAAGGAAATGAGATGGACTTTATTCCTCCTCTGTATCTTTTCCTACAGCTCACCTGGAAGACTGGACTTAGACTAGCCAAACACAAAGACAACACAAAGAGTCGCCTGCATTCTCTGAAGAATGCAAGTGCTAGGGGACCAGGCAAGCCCATCTTGTTTGACTGCTATTTTTAAGAAAATGGACTGGCTATACTGGGTGGGAGGAGAGGGTAGGAGAGCGGCCACTAGGAGAAAGCAATCCCACAGTCTCCAGATGCCTTTGTGATGTGGGAAATGGCTGTGAGCTGGTCTGATAGCACACGCCTTAGAGTTGCATCCCTCCTGCAGCTGCCTGAGCCCAGGAGAGCTGTGGATGAAGCTCACATAAAACCATAAACTTCCTTAAGATATCCTGAGTTTGATTTTGCAATCGCTTTTGCAACCCGGTTGTGTTGGGCAACAGTGAGTTTCATAAACGACATTATCCCGTCCCAGTTGTCTGATTACTGATATGAGACAGAGTACATGTACATTGTGTGGGAGAGCGGGAGGAGAGGGCTTCATAACGTCATTCACAAATGTGACTGTGTTGCCATGATCTCTGACACAGCCATCTACAGTAGTGTCCCTGGTAGCGCTGTTAGCTCAGGCTCTCTTCAGGGACACCTTTAGTCCACCTCCAGAAAAGCAAGCAATTGTTTGATTATTCTAAACACAGCCACATTCAACATATGCATTCAAAAGTACCACAGTTCAGGCCATACAACCTCTCTATGCATCATGTTTATCTCTGGAACGAGGCACCTCAATGGTCCCTCAAAACATCTTATGTGCCAGGAGCCAAGCTGACGAGGCAAGGGAAGGCCTGGGTATGCCAAGTCTCTTAACATCCCTGAGACCTGCAATGAACACTTCCAGATTTTGCTAAGCTGTGGGGATCAGGGATGAGTACCACAGATTTTCATTCCCAAAAATTCTTATGCTTCCTAGAATGACAGGTGAGAGCCTTTAGAGGGCAAGGAGACTCCCGCAAAAATGTCCATCTCCCAGCCCTGGACACATGAGTGTGCTGCTACACACAGCCCAAAGGAAGGCTTTGCCGTTGTAGGTGAGCACAAGAGTCCTTGTAAGAAGATAGTGGAGTGGGAGGGTCAGAGTGAGAGAAGAACAGAAAAAAGAGAGAAAGGAAGGAAAAGGAGGGAGGGAGGGAGGGAGAGAGGGAGAGAGAAAGGAGTGAAGATTAGAGAAAATGGAAAAAACAGAAGAAGAAAGGGAAAGGAGAGANGGGAGGGAGGGAGGGACGGACGGACAGACGGACAGACGGAGAAAGGAGTGAAGATTAGAGAAAATGGAAAAAAAAAAACAGAAGAAAGGGAAAGGAGAGAGAGAGGGAGGGAGGGAGATCCTGTGTTTCTGACTTGCAAGGAAGGCATTAAGGACTGGGTAAAGCAAGTGGCTTCTAGATACTTCTCCAGTGAGAAGGAGAAAAAGTGGGTTCTCCCTGGAGTCCACAAGCCTTGTGGCATGACTTCCCTACATTAAATTTCTGCCCTCCAGAACTGGAACAGAATAAGTGTGCATTAAGACCCTGAGCTCGTGATAATTTGCTACAGATGCATGAGGCCATCTCACGGTCCTCAGAAAGGCAAGGCGCCCACTTCCCTCAAGGGCCCATGTCCAAAATTCTCTCTGTTCGTAGTTTCTTCATCTCTACTAGACAGTTCACTAGTAGGTTGGGAGAGGCTGTCAGGAGATGTGGTTTGAACCAGAACTCCACTACTGCAGTTTGATAGATTTTTCTAAATGGTATTCAAAACAAGAGCAGTTGTCATGGCAACATATCATAAATATCACTTAGGCAACTCTCAGAGATGTTATCACCTAAATAATGAATTGCAGGCCACTGCATCTGCTGTCCCGTGGGTAACTCAGACTGTATGTGATTGCTGTATCGCGTCTGAGTCTCCATCAGTGTAAGGCAGTAGTGTTTTCTCTTGAGCCTTTCAAATGTAGCACCCAGCTCATCCAAAGAAATGCTTTTGATCTTAAACTAGGACTATGCTCCCAGTTTAATCAAATATCCTATGTTATCTTGAAGGTGCTGGAAAGCAAAGATCAGAGCCCTGTGCATAGATGGGTGGTTTGGGATTCAAGAGGAAGATGGGAACGGAACCATGGTGTGGGGGTTAAGCGTGGTGACGACTGCTTTCTTTAATAGGCAT
The DNA here is from genome assembly GCF_014885135.2 of Alexandromys fortis. Taxonomy (NCBI): domain Eukaryota; kingdom Metazoa; phylum Chordata; class Mammalia; order Rodentia; family Cricetidae; genus Alexandromys; species Alexandromys fortis. The sequence continues at coordinate 4,267,162 of NW_026068020.1, forward strand.
CATTTATCACAGACTATAACACACTGAATAATACCAACTCTCAAGGGGTGTACTGGGGATGGGGAACAGAGTTATCCTTAGCAAGGACCTGACTCTCAGCATGAATTGCCCTGTACTCAGAGGAAGAAAAAGATAAACGGATTTAAAGATTTACCGTGGAGGGAAGGAGTGGAAGCATAATGAACCATTGCTTCTGTACAGAAATCACTGGCAGTGATGTAACAGAAGCCCTGTTCTTCCTCCTCATTTCTCTCTCTCTTTATGTGTGTGTGTGCATGTGTGTGTTTGTAGTTATGTGTGAACATGCATATCCATGTGGAAGCCAGAGATTCATACGGGTATCCTCCTCTATTGCTCCTCATCATAATTTTTGAGTCAGGGTCTCTCTCTCTCTCTCTCTCTCTCTCTCTCTCTCTCTCTCTCTCTCTCTGAACTTGGAGCTTGTTGAGTGGTTAGGGTGGCTGTCCAGTATGCTCCAAGGACTCTCCTGTCTCTGATCCCTCTACTCTGGCATGTGTATGTCATCACACACAGCTTCTCATGGGGGCTGCAGATCTGAGAGCGGTTCCTCCTGCTTGTGCAGAAAGCATTTAAGCCACACCTCAGTGCCCTCCCCTTTCCTCTGAGAGGCATGGCACCACCATTAAGGGAGAGAATAGAATCCAAGAAAGGGAAACAAACTGAGCTTTTGCCATAAAAAGTCTCTACCAGTCAGCTTCCAACCCATTCAGATCAGTGTCTTTACACTAGCGAGCACACCAGTCAATGAACAGGACCAAAGGGACAACAAATTTCACCTCGGGACATTCTTCAGTCACCAAAGACCCTGTTCAAGATCAGCAGCTGCTTTTCCACAGGATATGCCCAAGAACCATGGTGCTTCTCCAGACTAGCTTGTGGTATAAGACATCATGACAGAACTTATTTCTTCAATAAGCAGTTGTTGGGTTGGCAAGATGGCTCAGTGGGTAAGGGTGCTTGGCTGCCAAGCCCCATGAACTGAGTTTGTTTCCTGGAACCCACTGGGTGAAGGAAAGAACAGACTACCATACTTTGGCCTCATGATTTCAGAGGTATAGAGTCCTCCGTGGCAGGGAAGGCATGGCACCAGTAAGGAAAACATGGTGGCAGGAGTAAGAATCTGTCTGATCATTATTTTGCCCACATACAGGAAGCAGAAAGAGGGGAGAGGTCAATAAAAACATCGAAGCCCAATCCCAGTGACAGGCTTCCTCCAGCAAAGCTCCACAGCTACACCTCCTGAAGGTTCCATAACCCTCCCCACCCACTGCAGACAAAGTATTCAAATCCATGAATCTTGGGGACTCTTGTCATTCAAATCACCACAGATGAGAAAGCTCCACCATGATCTCATGGGACAGTGGGTCTCACTGGCCATATATCCCACATTCAGACTCTGCCCCCACAGGAGAACCAGCACATGGTGCCTACTGCAGAAAGAGAATGCACAGCTGCTCAGTGTAGATAAAATCCACCCCAGTTATAAACATGGCACCTTTCTTCCAGAGAGAAAAAAGGGCTGTGGAAGGGAACAACAGCACGGGACAACTAGAAAGGAGCTGCCAATCATGATACAGAGACAGAGAAGGGTCCCTGTAGCAGCCGGGCACTAGGGAACATCACTGCCACCTTCCCAGCATCCCTCAGGACCCCTGCCTTGCCCCTCTCCCCTAAGTCTACTCTCACCTTGCCAAGGCTACAGTGTAGCATGGGTTTGGGTCGCTGTGTTTGAAGGTTGCCTCAGATGTCATACAGGGAATAAAGAACCCCTGATGTGGGCTAACAGCTCTACCTTCACTGCTCCCAAACTCAAGGTCACCCTGGGCACTGGAACAGGAAGACCATGAGAAAGCATGGAAGCTGGAACAAGCAGGAGAGCTCCAGACCCAGACCAACTCGGCTCTGCCTGGCTCTCATTGCTAAGCTAAAGTGGTAGTCATGTAGAGTTTCAAGAGAGGCTAGGCTTGTGAGCCACTGGGCAGGAACTCTACAGACAATGTCTGTCAGCCACACATGTTTTCTGCAGGTGTAACACCCATGGTATTCTAGAGCCCTCTATGACACATGTGTGTTTCCCCTAGGATCACTGCTTGCTTTATGAACTATGAACTGCATAGTTCTCACGATACGTTAGGCACGGCTTTCCTGTTCAGTTGGTAGATCTCTACAGTGAGTTTTAGCAACCGAGGCCCCTGGATTTAGATGGTGTCCTCTAATGAGTCATCTACCGTGGGACAGAGGTTTCTATCCACCTTTTTAAGTGGACTATCTCATTTATTTCAATTATTTGCATTTTGTTGTTAAAATATCGAAAGTGCATAATGTTTTGGGTGTTTCTTGATCAGTGCTTGTCAAAAACAATTGTGAGGCACACGTTAAAAGTATCAGGATAAGTGGGGACAGGTACAAATGATCATGACACGGAGTGTGTCTTAGCTGTGAAGAGACACAATGACCAAGGCAACTTATAAAAGAAGGCATGTAGTTTGAGGCTCACCATTGCAGAGGTTTAGTCCATGACCATCATGGCAGGGAGCATGGAAGCAGGCAGGCAGGTAAGGTGATGGAGTAGTAGCTGCTAGTTAACATCTGGTCCACAAGCATGAGGCAGAGAAAGAAAGGGGGGGGGGGGGGGGAGAGGGAGAGGGGGGGGGGGGGGGGGAGAGAGAGAGAGAGAGAGAGAGAGAGAGAGAGAGAGAGAGAGAGAGAGAGAGCACTAACTAGGCATGGAGTGGGCTTTGAAACCTGCCTTTAGGGCAACACTGCTTCTAACAAGGCCACACCTACTAATACTTCCCAAACAGTTCCACCCACGGGGAACCAAGTATTCAGACACATGGGCCTGTAGGAGACATTCTCATTCAAACCACCACAGTGTTTGACAAGTCAAGAGACTGTGACCATATCTCAGAACAACTTGTTGGAATGGAGGAGGGGCTCAAAGGGCCTGGATGTGGAAGACTTTCTTAACCGGGCATTTGAGGAAATGACTTGGTAGATAAAATGCTTGCCGTGCAAGATCAAGGGCTAGAGTCAGATCCCCAGCACCCGTGGAAGAAGCCAGGCTGGCACAGCGCTCAGCTGTAATCCTGGCACCCTGGAGACGAGCTGGCTGGCTACAGTGGATGAACTGCAAGCTCTGGGTTCAGTGAGAGATGCTACCTGAGTAAATACAGAGGAGAGTGATTGAGAAAGATGTCTGATAGCAACCTCTGGACTCTACATGTGTGTGTATACACACACTTATTACATATCCACATGTGAACACACACACACACTTGTACACATGCTAAAAGAAAAAAGGCAACATTTTAGTTAGCCAGGGCAGTCCCAAGATCTTCTTTAAAAAAGAAAGAAAGAAAAAAAAAGAAAACTATATCTTTTTTTCATTTTACATATTGATCCTAGTTCCTATTCCCTCCCCTCCTCCCATTCCCTCCACCGTCTCCACCATTACCCCCCATCCACTCCTCAGATAAGGTAAGGCACATTGCTTTGGGGAAGGTCCAAGGCCCTCCCTACTATATCTAGGCTGAGCAAGGTACCTATCCAAAGAGAATATGTTCACAGAAAGCCAGTACAGCAGTAAGGATGAATCGTGGTACCACTGCCAGTGGCCCTGAAGTCTTCTCCAGCCATGCAACTGTCAACCAGTTTCAGAGGGACTACTTGGTCCTGTGATTGTTCTTTCCCAATCTTGATGGTTTTGGAGAGCTCCCATTAGCTCAGGTAAACTGTTTCAGTGGGTGTCCCCATCATGATCTTGACCTCTTTGCTCATATTCTCACTCTTCCTGCTCTTCAACTGGACTTTGGGATCTCAGCCCAATGCTCCACTGTGGGTCTCTGCCTCTGTTTCCATCAGTTGATGAATTAAGGTTCTATGGTGACATTTACTATATTCATAAATATGACTACAGGGCAAGGCCAATTCAGGCACCCTCTCCTCTATTGCTAAGGGTATTAGCTGGAGTCATCCTTGTGGATTCCTGGAAATTTCTCTAGAGTCAGTTTTCTTGCTAGTCCCATAAAGGCTCCCTCAATCAAAATATCTCTTTCCTTGCTCTCATTTCTGTCCTTCCTCCATCTTGACCATCCTTTTCCCTCAAGTTCTCTTCCCCTCTCCCCTGCTCCTTCCACCCTTCCTTATCCCCCCTCCCCATGCTCCCAATTTTGTCAGGAATTATTTCTATTTCCCATTTCCAGGTGGATCTATATATGTTTTTCCTAGGCTTCATCTTGTTACTTAGCTTCTCTTGGGTCATGAGCTTGTTATTCTTTGCTTTACAGCTAGTATCCACTTATGAGTGAGTACATACCATGTTCATCTTTCTGGGTCTGGGTTACCTCACTCTCACTCAGGATTTTTTTTTTAGTTTCATCCATTTGCATGCAAATTACAAGATGTCATTTTTTTTTTTAACCACTGAGTAGTACTCCATTGTGAAAATGTACCACATTTTCTTTATCCCTTCTTCTGTTAAGGGGCATCTAGGTTGTTTCCAGGTTCTGGATATTACAAATAATGCTGGTATGATCATAGTTGAAAAAATGTTTTTGTAATATGGTTGAACATCCTTTAGGTATATGCCCAAGAGTGGTATTATTGGGTCCTGGCGTAAGTTGATTCTCAATTTTTTGAGAAACCACCATACTGATTTTCAGAGTGGTTGTACAAGTTTGCATTTCCACCACCAATAGAGGAGTGTTCCCCTTACTCCACATCCTCTCCAGCATAAGCTATCATTGGTGTTTTTGATCTTAATCATTCTGACTGATGTAAGATGCTACCTCAGAGTCATTTTGATTTGCATTTCCCTGATGGTTAAGGATGTTCAACATTTCATTAAGTATTTTTCGGTCATTTGAGATTCTTCTGTTGAGAATTCTCTTTTTAGATCTGTACTCCATTTTTAATTGGATTATATAGAATTTTAATGTCTAATTTCTTGAGTTCTTTATGTATTTTGGAGCTCAGACCTCTGTCAGAAGTGCAGTTGGTGAAGATCTTTTCCCATTCAGCAGTCTGCTTTTTTGTTTTATTGACTGTTTTAAAACCTAGGATAGCCAAAACAACCCTGTACAATACAGGAACTTCCAGAGGCATCACCATCCCTGACATCAAACTATTATAGAGCTACAATAATGAAAACAGCTTGGTATTTACATAAAAACAGACAGGTTGACAAATTGAATCAAATTGAAGACCCAGATATTAGTCCACACACCTATGATTTTTGACAAAGAAGCTAAAATTATACAATAGAAAAAGGAAGCACCTTCAACAAATGGTGCTAGCATAACCTGATCTCAACCTGGAGAAGAATGAAAATAAATCCACATCTATCACCATGCACAAAACTCAAGTCCAAGTGGATTAAAGACCTCAATATAAATCCGACCACTCTAAGCCTGATAGAAGAGAAAATGGGAAGTAACCTCAATGCATGGGCACAGGAGACCACTTCCTAAAAATAACGGCAGTAGCACAGACACTGAGAGCAACAGTAACTCAATGGGACCTCCTGAAACTGAGAAGTCGCAAGATCTGCCCACTCCAGCATCACATCCTCTTGCCCGTGGTTTAAAGTGAAAAATTTCAAACACTTAATTTGAAAGACAGCATATTTTGAATCTGAATGGAACAAAAATTAAAAGATGGCTTTAAAGTCTACTGGTAGAGACCAGACAGCATAAATTATCCCCCATGCCACCTCATCTATCCTCCTGGAGAGAAACAGACTCCTGAGGCAGAATTCTATCAAGTCTCTCGGAGGTCTTTGGCACATTAATCTAGAATGTCTCAGTTGGTGGCCAAGAATCTTTGAGGGTTATGACTATGGCCCTGGGGGCTGTGGAAATCCCATGTCTGCCTTGGCGATATCTTGGAAGAGTCTAGACAACTTAACCTGGATGTCCTAAACTGGGAAGGGTACTTTTTAAGTCCCACCAAGACACACCTGGAGTCAAAACCTTGTTGTGGATACTGGAGAAAGCTCTCTGAAAGAATTAGCTCCCTAGCTGCCAACGTAACCTGCGGGCATTAAGACTCACCCTTCTCAATGAACAAAGGGAAGGCGTAGCAACTGACAGCTTTTTGGAGAAAGGTAAAGAAACTTGCCAGCAGAGTTAGGAAGCAGCTTCTTCCCAAGGAGGGCTGGAGGGAGAGGAGCAGGGCTAGCCAACTTCAGGAACCCTTCCTGAGGCGACATCATTTCTTGCCCCTGGGCACTCTCCACAGAGCGACTGGCCTTTTTATTGCTACTGAGAAGTTGCTGCCAGCATTCTTCCCTGCATATCTATTCAGGAAGAATAGAGGGGACCTCGCTGCGTGTGTCCTAAGTCATAATTCTCAACAGCTGCAGTCCCAGCCCGGTTCCTTCCTTGCCCTGGTGTGGCCATTCTGGCTCCACTTCAGCGTAGGCAACAAAGTCCTCCTGTCCATGCATGAACCCAGCTGAACACATCTGTCTGCGCTGGACATCTTGAATAAGAGCCCTAAATCTGAATCACAGATCTGTAATTCTGCTGCCAGCTGAATACATCCCAGCAAAACTAACTAACTAATGCTTCAATTTCCCCATCTGTAATGACAGTGATGGGACCTGGGAAGACGAAGGCTCAGTCAGGAAAGTATTTGTCACAAAAGTATAAGGACCAGGGTTCAGTCCCCAGAATGCACATAAGAAGGCCAGGTATGGTGGCACTAATTTGCGGTCCCAGTCCTCGGAAGGCAGAGATGCATGGGTCCCTGGGGCCTCTTTCTTCTCAGCTCAACTCCTGTTCCCTGGCTTGGGACTGGGGAAGAGCTAGAATGCTGACTAGGGGTGCAGAGTTACAGCCTCTTCATAGAGGGGCCTATGGAGACAGTCTTAGCCCTGAGGAGTGTGACCGCCTCAGTGGTTCCTTGTGGATGACTAGAATGACAAGGCCCACCTGCAGGGCTAGAGAGGGGACTGGGCAAGGCAAGGCCTAGTCAGAAGCCTAGGCTAAGGTTGTTGGGCCATCTTGATGTCTGGTCGCCATCTAGTGCCGGGTAAGAGTAACTGACTCTCTACCATTGCAGCCACGGGTCTACTTCACAGGACTGGGAGAGTCAGCTGGAATCAGCCAACCTTGAGGCCGCCCTGTCTATGAATTCCATCCAGAGTTCCTGGACCCAGCCTGTGATTAAAGCTCTGTAGGGAAGGTCCTCTGGCTACAGTCAGGGCAATCCTAAGTGTGAGGTCCCAAGCCTCTGTTAGAGTCTTCCTCTTCTTATTTTTAACTTGTTTTACTCCACAGGTGCCCAAAAGAAATAACAACAGAAGATACAAAAGACAGGACAGGTAGCCTCGGGTTTGGGTGTATTTGCTGAAGGAATCACGGCCTCCCAGCTCACACTTGATCTTTCTTTCCTTTCAGTTGCCCACAGTGTTCTTGACTCTGTTCTAAGGTCCAAGAATAGCAAGGCAGCAGAGAATACACAGGCTCTTCCCCAAGAGGCAAAGCCAGCTAAAAAGCAAAGCTCCGACTAAGAGAGGGAGGAATGTGTTTAACCTTTTGATATCACCATCAACAGAGCCCATACAGCAGAGACACAAAAGAGAAAAAGAAAAGAAAATTATCAAATGGGAATTCATGGTGCTTCATCCTTCCTAATGCTGCACCCTTAACACAGTTCTTGTGTTGTGGTGATACCCCCTACCCTCCCAAACACCACAAAATTATTTTTCTCACTGCTTCATAGATTTAATTTTGCTGCTGTTATGGATTGTAATGTAAATGTCTGTGTTTTCAGATGGTCTTAGGGGACACCTGTGAACGGGTGGTTGGACACCCACTGCTTTAAGTCAAACTTATGATAATGTGTGTGACCCATTCTTCGCCATCCTCAGCTACCTAGGGTCACACTTCACAGGATACCGTCCATCCTGAGTACCTGCAGCACAGTACCTGGGATGGCCTAGTAGGTTTTCATCCAAATGCCCAGGCTACCCCCAGCAAGCAAACCCAGCTCTCTATTGTCTGGACATTTCTGCTTCTGAGCTCCTTGTCATGTGACTGCCCCAAGGAGGATAGTCCGCTCTCTCTCTGCTGACTGTGATGTCGGGACTGCTGCCTCTACTGCCAGGATATGGAGAATCACAAAGACCACTGCTGGTGCTGAGGTGGCGCAATCTAGCCCAGGGTCCTGGAGCAAAGAGTATTTAGGGGTGACAGTGGCATCTCTGTTTTGTATTGTGGTTAGGACAGAGGTCAGACAGAAGGGGCCAGGACGGAACTTCCCACAGGGATTAATATTCTCCCATTTTTAGACATGGACCAGAGGGGAGGGAAGTGGGGACACTGAATGCTTAGTCACCAAACAGCAGAATTAGAGTCATTCTCTTTATGGATAATTCTATTGGACAGCCAAGGCTGGGGGCCTAGACCAGACCTGTGGTATCCAAAGGAGTCAGAGGTTTAATCCTGATCCCCTAAGTGATCGATCCAGGGGTGGGGCTGGCTATCTGCACATCGATCCCAGAAGTCCTTATCTGAGCTCTTTGAGAAACCAGCCATCAATCTATCTGTAAGCCCATTTCCAGGTCACAAAGGGAATCCATTGGCCACACTGTTTGACCTTCACACAGGATATGAAGAACAGGGAAGGGGCTGTCCATCTTCACTTCTAGTTGAAAAGCCTACAGGTGTCAGAGGCACCCATGAAGCTAAATGTGTCACAGTCAGAGTGTCACAGTCAGAGGCCTGGAGATGCCTGGAACCAGACTCCCATCGGAAGCCACAGATGCTGTAGTCCCAGTTCCTTTACCTTCAGGGTATGGGAGGTCCTACTTGAACAGCCCTGGAAGATGGGGCCCTCCTCAGAACAAGAAATTAGCTGTTGAGATTGTTATGAACTGCCATTGTCTCAAAAAGGCCCCTCTATGTAGGAAGCTCTGCAGACAGTTTACTGAGTAAAACTTGGCGATTGTGGGGAGATGGGGGCATTGAGGTTCGGGTGTCAAAACTGTGCGGAGTTACTTTCAGATCCACTGTAGACACTGCCCAGAAACCTCCGCATCGAACCTAACACCTTTGTAAGAGGCAAATTATCTGAAATAATATTTTCAACTCTGTGGACACTAGCTTCCTCCAGTCCAAAGCTAAGAACATCATCACGCAATGTCTGAAGCCAAGGCAGAGATTTCTCTGCTCTGCTGGAGCCCACCTCTTTGATGTCTCTGCCAATGTATTTGGCAAATGCAGGGATTTAGGACATTCTTTTCCCACTTGTGAGTATAGAAGCTCATGTAACCTCTTCCACAATGGAACATGTCACTCAAAGCAACCTGAGTCTGTGTTCTCCTATGCTATCGTCACTAGTATTTGGCTCAGCACCAACTGGCTATTATTCCCTTTGGAAGAAGAAATGCCCTCGTGTCAACACGCTTGGGCTCACCGCCACTGCACAGGTGTTCACCCACAGGTAACCCCTGGTAGGTGGCACAGGCTAGCCAGTCTCCCTTTCTCCGAAGGGAACCTAAACATTTTCCAGTACAGCTTGTAAAGGGAGGCATCAGGGTTCCCGCTGTACTTACTTGGTCATCTTGTCTGGACATTAGCAGCCCTTCTTCTCTGGGTGACCCAGAAGAGACCCTTGCCCATTCTGAACCAACACCTCCAACCAGGCAGGCTGTGCCCTCAGATCTCAGATCTTACTGTGTTTCAAAGTGGCAGGGATGATGAAGACTTGCTTGCCCCCAACTTCAGTCAGCCCTCAGAACTTTCTCCAAGGTCCATTTGTGAGACGCCTCGTCGAATCCAGTTTCATTGGGGTCCCTGGGGTGTCAGGTGAGCAATAGCTGACCACACTCTCTGTCTGATCCCTTAGCCTCTAGCATCCACCAAAAGGTGTGAGACCACCAGGCTCCATCAGGGATCCTGTTATGTTGATCAGTCAGAACGGCCATGAACCCCAGTGTGGTCTATAAGCAATCATCCATCCCCTGCCTCTCTTTCCTCACCCCTTCTCTCTCTCTCTCTCTCTCTCTCTCTCTCTCTCTCTCTCTCTCTCTCTCTCTCTCTCTGTTTGTCAAGACAAGCTTTCTCTGTGTTGCTTTGGAGCCTGTCCTGGAACTCACACTGGGGATTAATAGCAAGCACCCTCACTGCCCAGCTTTCTTTTTTTTCCCCTAACCTCCATTTTTTTTAGCTACACCTTCCTCATGCCCACACTGTCTTTTATTCTAGTCCCAGCTCTCTCCCACGACTAAACCCTATTGTGTGTCTCTCGTCCCCTCACAGTGGTTCTCAATCTAGTCTGCCCATGCTTTAACAGATGTTGTTAGTAACTGCAGCAATAGACATGACCTCACTAGCACTGGCAACCCCCCACTCCCCAGCACAGCAAAGTCATGCTGGCTTCCTTGTGGTCCCAGCCCTCTAGTGTGAGGGATCTATGCAATTGGGGGCGGGATGGGGCACTAGTAATTCAGACATACTACAGGATCAATAGCTTCAGACAGGAATTCTTTAGAGCAAAAATCCTCCAAGATCACACTTGCAAAGCCTGAGAAACAAACCACAAACTTCTAAGAAATTGTTAATCTGGCCAGGCCACAGTGCTGCCTGAGCTCCTGCTCTCCTACCTGGCCCCAGGCAATACTCAAAGGTAGGAAAGGAGTCACTGCAAAGTCAGACTCATATTTGAAAGAAATTAAGTAAGACCTGGTCTAAGCTGGATAGTGGTGATGTGTGCCTTTAATTAATCCCAGGATTTAGGAGAAAGCAGCAGGCAAATTTCTAGGAGTTCAAGGCCAGCCTGGTCTACAAAGTGAGTTCCAGGACAGCCAGGGCTGTTAGACAGATGAAACTCTATCTCAAAACAAAACAAACAAAAAGACTTAGTCTGTTGGACAGCCTCTTTATGGAAAGAGTTTGCATTCCTTAAAAAGTTAAGCGCAGACTGGACCTGCCAACAGTCAGTCAAGTATTATAAAGGCTCATTCTACCCCTCCCAGATGAACTATGGTAAACTGATGGATTCTGGGGCAGGGGCAATCATTGCCATCATTTATGTGCCAAAATGATAAGCCTATTAGGCTCCAGTGGGTGGTTCCAAATCCATGGCCACTTGGGATCCTGGTTAAAATCACAGAGTCACAAAACAAGACATAAAAGCATGTGGGAAGGGGACATGGGAGGAGGGGGAGACAAGAGAAGGCACTGGCAAGAGTAAACAGAATACACTGTATATGCTGCCAACACACAAAGTCAATCAATGGGAAAACGTTAATCTCTAAAAACATTAAAGGAAATACACAAGATTAAAAACAAAAACAAAGAAACAAGCACAGCACACATTTATCCTATGACCCAGCACGTCTGTTCCTGTTTATCTACCCAAGAGAAAGAAAGCATACAGCCACAAAAGCACTCCAAGTAGATGGCCTCACTAGCACTGTCCAAAGAGTGGATCCAATCCAGAGACCATCAAGTGACAAACAGATCAACACCATGGGAACCATGGAAAATTACCTACCAGTGAAAAGGAACACATGTTCAACAGTATGGAGCACCCCCCCCCAACAACAAAAGTAAAAAAATAAAAAACCCACAAGCAAACAAAAGCAAAGCAGTGCTACAGGAAGGTAGCCAGATACCAACAACTACATATGATTTCATTCCTATGAAATGTCTTGAACGCCAAGACTCTGGTGACAAAAGCAGACCATTAGTTGCCTGAGTCAGGAGGAGAAATTGTTTACATCTTAGGTGGCAATGAAAGCTTTAAGCCTGGGTTGTGATGATGGCCACACAACTGAATGAATTTACCAAGTAGTTGATTGACCCATAAACCTTGAGAGGGCAAGGATTTTAAACCTCAAGGAATCCACTTAAATAAAGTAGAACACACTACAAGAAGTGACTGGCCACAGAGTCAGAGAACTTACATTGTGTCTGCAAGAGGGAAGAGGGTATAAGGCAGACGGAGGGAAGGAACTCACCAGGAATGGATCCATAGATGAAAGTCTACCCTTGGCTGAATCCATGGAAATGTGTGTGTGTGTGTGTGTGTGTGTGTGTGTGTGTGTGTGTGTGAGAGAGAGAGAGAGAGAGAGAGAGAGAGAGAGAGAGAGAGAGAGAGAGA